>NC_039366.1:79092985-79093665 GCF_003573695.1 Papaver somniferum
GAAGAATTGGGATGAGTTGTAGACGATATTTTAAGAGATCAAGGAAAAGATAAAAGAGATAAAGAGAATCGTATTAGACGATAATATTATTGATTGATAATAATAATATTGTTTGTCTAGACAAGAAGGCTTAGCCTTCATATAGGCTAGCATGACCGACTAAAAAGAAAAGAACCTAAACTAGGAAAGTAAAAGGACTTGCAAAGCAAGTAAACTAAATTAGACGCAAGGGATCAACAATGATTGTTGATACAGACCAATTGGATCAACTGGGACAGTTGATACATTAAAAACAGGTAGATGTCCTACATCAGCCCCCCCTTCTTGAAAGAAACTCTCCCTCGAGTTAACTAATAAAAAGAATTCGATGCTCTCCATAAATTGCTTTAGGTCTATAGTTGTCATCACAGAATATAAGTTCTTTTCCTCCATGAAAGTTGAGAATTCCACGTTTAACGGATTACCACGATCAAACACGAAACTCATAGCTCTAGAGATCATAAACCGAAGTATCCAAGAAATGTATCTCAAAGCGTCATAAGAGTTGTTCTTAAATTTCCCACGATCAAAGACAAAAGTCACGTCACTAGTGTTGGTATTGAAAACCATGCCTGCAACGACTTCCATGAATATAACATATGTGTCTTCCAATTTCTGAGCTACACCTTCGAAAACGCATT
>NC_039366.1:79093675-79097352 GCF_003573695.1 Papaver somniferum
AACACTTTGGAATAGCTCCTTGACTGCATTATCTACATTTCTGTTTTAGCAAGGAGTCAACCAACCGAGTCTTCTATCTTTAACATAACTTCTGGCATCAACTGTGTTATCTAGTAGTGTTCCAAACAACAATGATGATGATGCGGTAGGAGGAGAAAAGAATGTGGTATTAATGAAGTCATTAAACCTTTCCCCGTCTGTATTACTAATGACTGGTGCAAGCCCACTTAAACTGTATCCACCCAAAAGGAATATTGCAGCAAATATGCCAAAGAAATTGATGATAAATGCTCTCAACATCCTGTTTGCAATGACATTTTCTTGAACAAAAATTCTTGTATCCAAATCATTTTTCCTCTGCTGGAGTTCGTTTCTTTTTTATGAGAAATAGACATATCTGCCTAACGCAAAACGAATTAGCAGTATAAGATACTCCACCACTTCTTTTTTTCCTACTAAAATATTTTTCAAAGCTAGGAAAGGTGGGGCACATTTCCAATCATTACTACTGGACCTATGTATTTGAACCATCTTGGATAGCTCCACCAGCTCCTTAATAACATTAATGTCATTATTATCTGTGATGTTAGATGGATCATGATCCCCAGTATAGCTACAACGTACGCAAATAGTATAACACTTCGTTAACCCAATCATTAAAGATACCAAGTGGTACTGATCAGATTTGCAAAACAAATGTATATTACGAGAAAAACATGAACTATACGATATAAGCTCTCTTCCAGTCATTCCTTGTTTTTTTTTTGCAAGTGATGCTCGGCATAAACATCTCCAGAACTCCATTTTTGAATATCCACAACAACAGTTCTCGACCTGTAGGACTGCACTGCATAGTTTCCATCTAAGCTTGAAAAAGTCTTATTTTCAAAATCACTGTCTGCTAAAACACATTTCCTTGTAAACTCATCACACTTGAGTTCTATGTATGTGTCAATACTGAATACCAATATTCTTATAACGATCCTGGCACCATTCTTATTATTAAATTATGAATAGGAAGTCTTGATACGAAGCTGAGCACCATCCATGGAGATGTTTCCAAAATTTTGAGATAATAAGATGGTAATTCCCTTGAGCTTTATATGGCATTCACACTGGCATCCTGAATTTATCGTTAAAGCCTCTCTAAATAACGAACAAATTGCTCCACAACTATCAGTAGACATAAGAGGAAGATAGTGAGAATGTGAAGTACCCATATATGTGACAGCATAAACTCTTTTTGAATACAAATCCATCACAACTTCATCGTTGTTCATAGAATTAACGCAAACCCATCGGAAACATACTGTATTAACTTCTTTAACAGACTGGAAATAAAAATCTAAGGAGTCGACAAAATTAACAACAATTTGATTATCAAACTCGGCATGCATCAAATCTTGTTTTTCAAACAAATCCTCACTAGGTTTAAACACGGTTGTTAGATATATAACAACTTCAGGATGAATAATATTACCAAACAGAGCAAACTTCTCACGGCTACAGCTCACCAAACCCGACTTGATATCAACACCATATCTTGGTGTCAAAAGTCCTTGCTTAAACAGAGATGAATGAATGCCATCTGAAACTGAAAGTGATTGATGTACAATTGACCAACTTATGCTTCTTGTTGATCGCAACGGATTATCGTACATGCAAGTACCAACGTCTTGATTGTAAGGCAGGTTTCATCTTACAAAATCTTATGCTAAACCTTGGGCCAACGATACTCTCTCAGCTTTTGAGAAAATATGACCACAAATTCTTCCAGGGTAATTTCATAAATTATATCTTCATTAAATTGACAATACGATGCATTGATGAATATATAAGAAGACACAAAATAATTCTCATAATCCGATTGAACTAAGTTTTCCTATCTAGGAAAATTTTGAGAGACCATACATGACTTCAGTAGATCAATAACTTGGTTGTTATCACCCATAGATGGAGAAAACAAATCACTATCAGGAATTTTCATATCTACAAGTTTATTAATATGTGAAGGCTTACCAGTAAATTCTAGAGGATCAAGCGAAACCTTGTCAACCAGATTCTCGTCTCCATTAGCAGCAGGATTCTCTAAATCCTTGTCTAGAATTAACGACGGAGGACTAGTAGACAGGGTCATGTTAATAGTTTCGTTTGAATTATAAGAAAATTTATCCAACTAATTTTCGTCCTCCTTTTGAGAAGTAGCTATGTCTTCCTCGCCAGTAGACGTCGTGGAAAACATGTCAGAATTGTTTTTAGTTGAAGAAGAATCTTCTTTATTTTCGGCATGAGATTGTACTGATTTGGCTATTTTGGATACTAAGGCACGAGTCTTTTGATCACTGTACTCTCTGTAAACTGTCGTAGCTTTGGAAGGAACCAAAGTCATCTTATTTCCATCTTTGTAGAAAGTATATGTGTTCCCGAAGCATTCGTGAACACCACACACATCATACTGCCAAGGTCTTCCAAGAAGGAGATGCGTAGCACTCATGTCGATCACATCACATAATACCGAATCTTCATATTCAATGAAAGAAAAGTTCACGACGCACTGATGTGTAATAAGATGAGAAGTAGTTTTATCAACCCACCCAACTGCGCAAGGATTGGGATGTGGAGAAACTGGTAAACCCATCTTCTCTACGACAATAGACGCAACGTAATTTTCTATACTACCACCATCTATATTCATATCACATACCTTCCCTCCAAGTAAACATCTCGTTTTGAATATATCGTATCTCTGTGAATAAGAAGAAAGTTGATTTGGCAAAACATGACGAATCATCCCTAAGAATTCACCATTAACCTCACAGAGATCTTCTTGTCCCATTGTATACAAAAAAAAAGAAGAAGAGAAAACTAGGGTTTTGAGTTGCGGAAGCGGTTTAAGGATCGGATTTTAGATGAGAATCTAAAACCTATGACTTTGGTACCAACTAATGTGGAACAATTAGGAAGAAGGCAATACGGAGATTGCTGGTGATGAGAAATGAAGAATTGGGATGAGTTGTAGACGATATTTTAAGAGATCAAGGAAAAGATAAAAGAGATAAAGAGAATCGTATTAGACGATAATATTATTGATTGATAATAATAATATTGTTTGTCTAGACAAGAAGGCTTAGCCTTCATATAGGCTAGCATGACCGACTAAAAAGAAAAGAACCTAAACTAGGAAAGTAAAAGGACTTGCAAAGCAAGTAAACTAAATTAGACGCAAGGGATCAACAATGATTGTTGATACAGACCAATTGGATCAACTGGGACAGTTGATACATTAAAAACAGGTAGATGTCCTACATCAGCCCCCCCTTCTTGAAAGAAACTCTCCCTCGAGTTAACTAATAAAAAGAATTCGATGCTCTCCATAAATTGCTTTAGGTCTATAGTTGTCATCACAGAATATAAGTTCTTTTCCTCCATGAAAGTTGAGAATTCCACGTTTAACGGATTACCACGATCAAACACGAAACTCATAGCTCTAGAGATCATAAACCGAAGTATCCAAGAAATGTATCTCAAAGCGTCATAAGAGTTGTTCTTAAATTTCCCACGATCAAAGACAAAAGTCACGTCACTAGTGTTGGTATTGAAAACCATGCCTGCAACGACTTCCATGAATATAACATATGTGTCTTCCAATTTCTGAGCTACACCTTCGAAAACGCATT
>NC_039366.1:79097362-79097740 GCF_003573695.1 Papaver somniferum
TGAATAGGAAGTCTTGATACGAAGCTGAGCACCATCCATGGAGATGTTTCCAAAATTTTGAGATAATAAGATGGTAATTCCCTTGAGCTTTATATGGCATTCACACTGGCATCCTGAATTTATCGTTAAAGCCTCTCTAAATAACGAACAAATTGCTCCACAACTATCAGTAGACATAAGAGGAAGATAGTGAGAATGTGAAGTACCCATATATGTGACAGCATAAACTCTTTTTGAATACAAATCCATCACAACTTCATCGTTGTTCATAGAATTAACGCAAACCCATCGGAAACATACTGTATTAACTTCTTTAACAGACTGGAAATAAAAATCTAAGGAGTCGACAAAATTAACAACAATTTGATTATCAAACTC
>NC_039366.1:79097750-79098679 GCF_003573695.1 Papaver somniferum
GAAGAATTGGGATGAGTTGTAGACGATATTTTAAGAGATCAAGGAAAAGATAAAAGAGATAAAGAGAATCGTATTAGACGATAATATTATTGATTGATAATAATAATATTGTTTGTCTAGACAAGAAGGCTTAGCCTTCATATAGGCTAGCATGACCGACTAAAAAGAAAAGAACCTAAACTAGGAAAGTAAAAGGACTTGCAAAGCAAGTAAACTAAATTAGACGCAAGGGATCAACAATGATTGTTGATACAGACCAATTGGATCAACTGGGACAGTTGATACATTAAAAACAGGTAGATGTCCTACATCAGCCCCCCCTTCTTGAAAGAAACTCTCCCTCGAGTTAACTAATAAAAAGAATTCGATGCTCTCCATAAATTGCTTTAGGTCTATAGTTGTCATCACAGAATATAAGTTCTTTTCCTCCATGAAAGTTGAGAATTCCACGTTTAACGGATTACCACGATCAAACACGAAACTCATAGCTCTAGAGATCATAAACCGAAGTATCCAAGAAATGTATCTCAAAGCGTCATAAGAGTTGTTCTTAAATTTCCCACGATCAAAGACAAAAGTCACGTCACTAGTGTTGGTATTGAAAACCATGCCTGCAACGACTTCCATGAATATAACATATGTGTCTTCCAATTTCTGAGCTACACCTTCGAAAACGCATTTAACAATACGGACGTCAACTTTTCCATTGATTTCAGCATAAAGTTGGGTAAACTCTTGATCTCCACCACCATGCACATCTTCTAATTTGTGGGGAACACGTGACTGGTAAGTCGTACACCAATGAAAACCATACATACCTCTCCAATCCTCTAGTTTGATCTTAATAAAATGATAAGCTTCAAGACTTCTTACTATAAGCCTTTATTTATCTTCCAACAATAATATTAAAAGTCGAACCAATCCAAGTG
>NC_039366.1:79098689-79099921 GCF_003573695.1 Papaver somniferum
GCATGCATCAAATCTTGTTTTTCAAACAAATCCTCACTAGGTTTAAACACGGTTGTTAGATATATAACAACTTCAGGATGAATAATATTACCAAACAGAGCAAACTTCTCACGGCTACAGCTCACCAAACCCGACTTGATATCAACACCATATCTTGGTGTCAAAAGTCCTTGCTTAAACAGAGATGAATGAATGCCATCTGAAACTGAAAGTGATTGATGTACAATTGACCAACTTATGCTTCTTGTTGATCGCAACGGATTATCGTACATGCAAGTACCAACGTCTTGATTGTAAGGCAGGTTTCATCTTACAAAATCTTATGCTAAACCTTGGGCCAACGATACTCTCTCAGCTTTTGAGAAAATATGACCACAAATTCTTCCAGGGTAATTTCATAAATTATATCTTCATTAAATTGACAATACGATGCATTGATGAATATATAAGAAGACACAAAATAATTCTCATAATCCGATTGAACTAAGTTTTCCTATCTAGGAAAATTTTGAGAGACCATACATGACTTCAGTAGATCAATAACTTGGTTGTTATCACCCATAGATGGAGAAAACAAATCACTATCAGGAATTTTCATATCTACAAGTTTATTAATATGTGAAGGCTTACCAGTAAATTCTAGAGGATCAAGCGAAACCTTGTCAACCAGATTCTCGTCTCCATTAGCAGCAGGATTCTCTAAATCCTTGTCTAGAATTAACGACGGAGGACTAGTAGACAGGGTCATGTTAATAGTTTCGTTTGAATTATAAGAAAATTTATCCAACTAATTTTCGTCCTCCTTTTGAGAAGTAGCTATGTCTTCCTCGCCAGTAGACGTCGTGGAAAACATGTCAGAATTGTTTTTAGTTGAAGAAGAATCTTCTTTATTTTCGGCATGAGATTGTACTGATTTGGCTATTTTGGATACTAAGGCACGAGTCTTTTGATCACTGTACTCTCTGTAAACTGTCGTAGCTTTGGAAGGAACCAAAGTCATCTTATTTCCATCTTTGTAGAAAGTATATGTGTTCCCGAAGCATTCGTGAACACCACACACATCATACTGCCAAGGTCTTCCAAGAAGGAGATGCGTAGCACTCATGTCGATCACATCACATAATACCGAATCTTCATATTCAATGAAAGAAAAGTTCACGACGCACTGATGTGTAATAAGATGAGAAGTAGTTTTATCAACCCACCCAACTGCGCAAGGATTGGGATGTGGA
>NC_039366.1:79099931-79167375 GCF_003573695.1 Papaver somniferum
TGTGGGGAACACGTGACTGGTAAGTCGTACACCAATGAAAACCATACATACCTCTCCAATCCTCTAGTTTGATCTTAATAAAATGATAAGCTTCAAGACTTCTTACTATAAGCCTTTATTTATCTTCCAACAATAATATTAAAAGTCGAACCAATCCAAGTGAAACACTTTGGAATAGCTCCTTGACTGCATTATCTACATTTCTGTTTTAGCAAGGAGTCAACCAACCGAGTCTTCTATCTTTAACATAACTTCTGGCATCAACTGTGTTATCTAGTAGTGTTCCAAACAACAATGATGATGATGCGGTAGGAGGAGAAAAGAATGTGGTATTAATGAAGTCATTAAACCTTTCCCCGTCTGTATTACTAATGACTGGTGCAAGCCCACTTAAACTGTATCCACCCAAAAGGAATATTGCAGCAAATACGCCAAAGAAATTGATGATAAATGCTCTCAACATCCTGTTTGCAATGACATTTTCTTGAACAAAAATTCTTGTATCCAAATCATTTTGCCTCTGCTGGAGTTCGTTTCTTTTTTATGAGAAATAGACATATCTGCCTAACGCAAAACGAATTAGCAGTATAAGATACTCCACCACTTCTTTTTTTCCTACTAAAATATTTTTCAAAGCTAGGAAAGGTGGGGCACATTTCCAATCATTACTACTGGACCTATGTATTTGAACCATCTTGGATAGCTCCACCAGCTCCTTAATAACATTAATGTCATTATTATCTGTGATGTTAGATGGATCATGATCCCCAGTATAGCTACAACGTACGCAAATAGTATAACACTTCGTTAACCCAATCATTAAAGATACCAAGTGGTACTGATCAGATTTGCAAAACAAATGTATATTACGAGAAAAACATGAACTATACGATATAAGCTCTCTTCCAGTCATTCCTTGTTTTTTTTTGCAAGTGATGCTCGGCATAAACATCTCCAGAACTCCATTTTTGAATATCCACAACAACAGTTCTCGACCTGTAGGACTGCACTGCATAGTTTCCATCTAAGCTTGAAAAAGTCTTATTTTCAAAATCACTGTCTGCTAAAACACATTTCCTTGTAAACTCATCACACTTGAGTTCTATGTATGTGTCAATACTGAATACCAATATTCTTATAACGATCCTGGCACCATTCTTATTATTAAATTGTGAATAGGAAGTCTTGATACGAAGCTGAGCACCATCCATGGAGATGTTTCCAAAATTTTGAGATAATAAGATGGTAATTCCCTTGAGCTTTATATGGCATTCACACTGGCATCCTGAATTTATCGTTAAAGCCTCTCTAAATAACGAACAAATTGCTCCACAACTATCAGTAGACATAAGAGGAAGATAGTGAGAATGTGAAGTACCCATATATGTGACAGCATAAACTCTTTTTGAATACAAATCCATCACAACTTCATCGTTGTTCATAGAATTAACGCAAACCCATCGGAAACATACTGTATTAACTTCTTTAACAGACTGGAAATAAAAATCTAAGGAGTCGACAAAATTAACAACAATTTGATTATCAAACTCTGCATGCATCAAATCTTGTTTTTCAAACAAATCCTCACTAGGTTTAAACACGGTTGTTAGATATATAACAACTTCAGGATGAATAATATTACCAAACAGAGCAAACTTCTCACGGCTACAGCTCACCAAACCCGACTTGATATCAACACCATATCTTGGTGTCAAAAGTCCTTGCTTAAACAGAGATGAATGAATGCCATCTGAAACTGAAAGTGATTGATGTACAATTGACCAACTTATGCTTCTTGTTGATCGCAACGGATTATCGTACATGCAAGTACCAACGTCTTGATTGTAAGGCAGGTTTCATCTTACAAAATCTTATGCTAAACCTTGGGCCAACGATACTCTCTCAGCTTTTGAGAAAATATGACCACAAATTCTTCCAGGGTAATTTCATAAATTATATCTTCATTAAATTGACAATACGATGCATTGATGAATATATAAGAAGACACAAAATAATTCTCATAATCCGATTGAACTAAGTTTTCCTATCTAGGAAAATTTTGAGAGACCATACATGACTTCAGTAGATCAATAACTTGGTTGTTATCACCCATAGATGGAGAAAACAAATCACTATCAGGAATTTTCATATCTACAAGTTTATTAATATGTGAAGGCTTACCAGTAAATTCTAGAGGATCAAGCGAAACCTTGTCAACCAGATTCTCGTCTCCATTAGCAGCAGGATTCTCTAAATCCTTGTCTAGAATTAACGACGGAGGACTAGTAGACAGGGTCATGTTAATAGTTTCGTTTGAATTATAAGAAAATTTATCCAACTAATTTTCGTCCTCCTTTTGAGAAGTAGCTATGTCTTCCTCGCCAGTAGACGTCGTGGAAAACATGTCAGAATTGTTTTTAGTTGAAGAAGAATCTTCTTTATTTTCGGCATGAGATTGTACTGATTTGGCTATTTTGGATACTAAGGCACGAGTCTTTTGATCACTGTACTCTCTGTAAACTGTCGTAGCTTTGGAAGGAACCAAAGTCATCTTATTTCCATCTTTGTAGAAAGTATATGTGTTCCCGAAGCATTCGTGAACACCACACACATCATACTGCCAAGGTCTTCCAAGAAGGAGATGCGTAGCACTCATGTCGATCACATCACATAATACCGAATCTTCATATTCAATGAAAGAAAAGTTCACGACGCACTGATGTGTAATAAGATGAGAAGTAGTTTTATCAACCCACCCAACTGCGCAAGGATTGGGATGTGGAAAAACTGGTAAACCCATCTTCTCTACGACAATAGACGCAACGTAATTTTCTATACTACCACCATCTATATTCATATCACATACCTTCCCTCCAAGTAAACATCTTGTTTTGAATATATTGTATCTCTGTGAATAAGAAGAAAGTTGATTTGGCAAAACATGACGAATCATCCCTAAGAATTCACCATTAACCTCACAGAGATCTTCTTGTCCCGTTGTATACAAAAAAAAGAGAGAGAAAACTAGGGTTTTGAGTTGCGGAAGCGGTTTAAGGATCTGATTTTAGATGAGAATCTAAAACCTTTGACTTTGGTACCAACTAATGTGGAACGATTAGGAAGAAGGTAATACGGAGTTTGCTGGTGATGAGAAAGGAAGAATTGGGATGAGTTGTAGACGATATTTTAAGAGATCTAGAAAAAGATAAAAGAGATAAAGAGAATCATATTAGACGATAATACTATTGATTGATAATAATAAGATTGTTTGTCTAGACAAGAAGGCTTAACCTTCATATAGGCTAGCATGACCGACTAAAAAGAAAAGAACCTAAACTAGGAAAGTAAAAGGACTTGCAAAGCAAGTAAAATAAATTAGACGCAAGGGATCAACAATGATTATTGATACAAACCAATTGGATCAACTGGGACAGTTGATACATTAAAAATAGGTAGATGTCCTACATCACCTACAGAATAAACGCCTAACTTTTAGGCCAAAGAACTAAACCTATTCCAAACAATATCATTTCTCCTTTACAATTTGCTTTCATCAAGGGAGATAAATCTCTAAAAAAGGTACCTATTGCACATGCGCTCATCCACAATATGAAAATCAAGAGAGGTAAAAAGGGAGGAAAAAAACATCATGATAATAAAAATTGACATGGCAACAACCTTTGATAGAGTTGTCTGGGACTTCCTATTAATCATTGTGAGAAAAATGTTGTGTGACGAAAGAAGATGTCAAAAATTTAAAATTCATAGCTACCACTAATATGGCAGTGTTAATTAACAGTGTGTCTGGAAAAAAAATTCAAACCTTCTAGAGGACTCAGACAAGGAGACCCTTTATCCCCCTATTTTTTTTCAATGTTGCATGGAAGCCCAATCAAGAACTCCCGCTCATGCTGAAGAAATGGGAAATATATATATGGTATAACAATCTGCAAAGAAGCTCTTTCGATATCCCACTTACTCTTTGTCGATGGTTTTATGGTTTTTTGTTAATCCAACATGCATGACTGCAATAATCTAGTGAACCTCTTCAAAAAAATTCAGCAATACCTCTGGTGAACTCATCAATTTCAATAAGTTTGGGATCTTCTTCAGCAGAAATACTGATGAGCAATTGAGTATTAACAACAACAATGGTACTGGAGACCAAATGATTGATTCTGGGGAAAATTATATGGGTTCACGTCTTTTCAACAATAATAGCAAAATCATATCTTTCAAACCCTATGCGAACAAACTGAAAAACCAGATTGGATGTCTGGATAACTGAATACCTCAACCCTGCTAGAAGAACAAATCTTATCAGATCAGTTACTTGCACCTCTTGCAAATATCAAATGAACTCTTTCAAGCTTCCTAAAAAACTTGTCAGGAAATAATTAAGTTGCATAGAGATTTCAACCCAAAAGGTTACTATCGAAAAACTTGGATTTTATCTGCAAACCAAAAAAGTTATGAGGATTGAAATTTATGAATATGGAGGATTTTCATTTAGTCATATGATACTAAGATTGGCTGGATATTAGCTAAAAAAAAGTCCTTATGGCATCTCATTATGTTTGCCAAATACATAAGAGACATGAATATTCTAAACATGGATACTAAACCACATGCAGGAGATTTTTGAATCTGTAAAGAAATATTGGAAGAGACTGAAAACATCGAAAAATATAGTTCTTGACATGTTGGAGATGGTGTTGATATAAACAGTTGGAAAAACAAATGGATTGGTGATCCAACTATAAAACTTACTATACTAGAAAATTACCCTGAAAACTGCATTCTTGAGAAAAATCTCATCTCTAATGAAGGAGATTGAGAGGAAACTAAATGCATCAGTCAGAAATCTCTCTAATGAAGGATTTGGCGGGGTGTTTTTTTTTTTTTTTTTTGTAAAGTCTCTCTTTAACGCTAAGATATAGGAAATACATAATCAGGACACAAGCTTGCGGATTGGAGTAAGATATGGAATGGGCAATGCTCTTGCGATAAAGCTATTCCTCTGAAAATGTGCTCATAGAATATTTCCCAGATACGCAAAAACAACATGTATCTTGCATCACATTGACCCCATATGCAAATCTTGCAACGGTAAGGAGGAATCTATGTTCCATCTGTTTATTGAGTTTCAATTTGCGGTCCAGGTTGGATTGGGATATTAAAATGCAGTTATATCATTGGAGAAGCTCCAAAAACTTTTCTTGATTGGCGAAATTCTTGGATAGGGAAAATAAATAGCAAACTGCAACATGTGCTTCTACTTGTCAGTACATTTGGTAGGCTATATTTGACCTGATCTTTCACTCTGCTACTCTTAATGTAAAGCAAACTATTAAAAGTATTAACAATCATCTCTGTTATCATAACAACATCAAGAATATAAAAAAAAATTTGGCCAACTTTGCCTATGTAAGTGGTGGTCCAGATTTGTCCTCACAAGAGACAAATCTACGACTACGGTTAATCTACAAAAGAAACCTTTACATACGGTTCAATGCGGGTCAAAATGTGATCGTGGACGGTTAAGAACGCAAGCAATACTAAAAAGAGAAGGAACCATAGAGACAAAAGAGAGAGAGGGGGGTGGGTTCATAGACATGATTATTACAGATCTAAGTCCTATGGACTAGATTGAGCTGCTAGATTGGCAGTTAAGTGTTGCAATTCAAAAAAAAAGTGTGGCCTAAAAGTTAACACTAGTTCTGTCTCCTAGCATGTGCTCGCAGTTCAACTAGCAGCGAGATTGAAGCGCTGAATGGTTCAACGTTCAAAAAGTGACCTCATTATTGAACCGTTCATCGCTCACAAAAATCATAAAATTGATCTGACGGCTGAAATTTAAAACGCCGAACCAAACTGCACTGGGCAGTGGTCCCAGCTGACGTGGTCTTCTAATCTAGCTGCTAGATTAGTACTCCCATAGGACTTAGGAGGTTGCCATAACTGACGTGGACTGCTAATTCTAACTGCTAGATTATAATACCACATGACTTAGCATACATAAAGAAATTCAAGACTGACCCTCGCGTGTGGGTTACATTAGATAGGACAAATACAGAGTACTTATTATTAATCATCAAAAGAAGTTGGTGAAGGTGGAGAATCAGAATCCAAGTCAATGGTCCTGGTGATGATGAACCTGATGCGGCAGCGGAATGGATTGGAGACGCTGACGTTGAAGACACTGTATGTGATGTGGTTGACAGTGTCCTTGTTAATGTAGATGCTTGTATATGTATACGGAATCTATAAACTGCAAATGCCAAGAGTAGAAGAACACCGAAGGCCCCACCTAAGACAACATACATCAAACCGTAATTGGATGATTTGCCATATCACTGGCTCCACAGTCATCGCATGCCGGAGCTGGTGAATCAGGATCGGGTGACGATCCGTCCTGCACCTAACCACATTCTCTATATAAAAAGAAAAAAAATTCGAGTGACGTGGTTAACCGGACCTTCTGGTTGATTTTGGCCCCACAATTCTAAATTTCAGGCAATAAAATTTCAGGAAAATCTTTTGGTCCGCGAAATATTATTTAGCCAATCACATTTTTGAAAATAATTACCTAAAATTATTAAATCTTATCAATCTTATTAATATTATTAAAATAATTACCTAAAATTATTAATCTTTGAAACATAACAAATTTTTTTTTACTAAATCATATTAATCTTGGAAACATAACAAAACAAATATAAACAACTTCAACATTACAAAAAAAAAAAACGATTTCATCATGATAAAATTAAATAGAATTAAATATGCAATGTTCATCATGATACCATCATAAAATAAGATCAACCATATGAATTAAAAAAAAATCAATGTCCAATGTTCATTTACAATTTTTGTAATAAAATCCGCCTAATTACAACTCCAAACTACGGGTAAAAGAAAATACTTCCAATTACACTTTCAGTTGGTATTAAATAATTCGACCATTGATAAAATTTGAATTGACCATTAAATACAAAATTTAGATTGATATTTAAAAGAAAATACCTGATTTGTGGATGTCACACATGAATCAAGAAATCTTCTTTCGAGGGATTACAAAAGGGTTTGTTAATCCTGTACATATGGCCTCCATAAAGCATAGTTTGGGCAACTAAGCCTACATAAAGAGCGGTCAGGATGCATTCTGGGAAAAGCTAAATCCATGGTTGTGGTTTGCTCTAACTAAAATTAATCATTATGAGTGTTTTATTAATTAGTGTCTCATTAATCTCTCATAATGAAAATTTTATTTAATTTTCATCATTAAATGTCCTCTTAATTAACCTAATAAATATGTATTTTTACATTAATAAACATTTTGATAAAAATTATATCAGTAGAAATTAATGGTTAGTAGTGGAAGAAGCGGTGGCTGGTGGAGGCGATAATATCAGTAATGGTGGAAAAATATGTCGATGGGTGGTTTTATGGTGGTGATGTTAGTGAATAGTCTTGGACATTACTAGTTCTCTATATTTACAACAAAGGCAACATTGTATCTGAAAAAGTGAGGGGTCTAACAACCACACCCAATACTTCGCTTAGCAATATGTATGGACTAACTCCAGTATACTTTCAAGAGAATCAACTAGACAGTCAGACTCAATCTTAAGAAAAGTATATCAAAGAGTTATATCTCAATTTCTCAATTCAATCTACAATCAAACAAATAGGAATTTGGAGCCCGATTGAATATAATAAATAACTTGGACGGTATAAAAAACCAATATCCAAGTATCAATCAATTAAATCAACAACCAAAGGTTGGATTCACAATTGATTGAACTTACGCACAACCTGTGATATTTCAATTATATAAACAAATATAATGCAAAAAATAAATAACACATACACTAGAAGTTTTATTAACGAGGAAACCGCAAATGCAGAAAAACCCCGGAGCTAGTCCAAATTTGAACACCACACCTAATTAAGCCGCTACAGACACTAGCCTACTCCAAGTTAACTTCGGACTGGAATGTTGTTGAGCCCTAACCAATCTCTTACTGATCAAGGTACAGTTGCGCTCCTTACATCTCTGAATCCTAACAGGAATCTACGCACTTGATTCCCTTAGCTGATCTCACCCACAACTAAGAGTTGCTATGACCTAAAGTTGAAGACTTGATAAACCAATTTGTCTCACACAGAAAAATATATTGTATAGATAAATCTGTCTCCCTTGTTCCGTATTTTGATAAACCAAGGTGAATAAGAACCAATTGATACACCGGACTTATATTCTCGAAGAACAACCTAGTCATATCAACAACCTCTCAATAATCTTAATCGTATGGTAGCGAAACAATATATTGTGGAATCACAAACGATTAGACGAAGATGTTTGTGACTACTTTTTATCTTGCCTATCGGAGATTAAATCTCGAGAAAATATTAGAGAAGATAGTACTCAATCACGATAGAAAACAGCAAGATCAGAACATGCAACTACAGAGAAAATAGTTGGGTCTGGCTTCACAATTCCAATGAAGTCTCCAAGTCGTTAACCTACAGGGTTTTTGGAGAAAACCTAAGGTTAAAGGATAATCGACTCTAGTCGCAACTAGTATCACACATGAGGTGTGGGGATTAGGTTTCCCAGTTGCTAGAGTTCTCCTTTATATAGTCTTCAAATCAGGGTTTGCAATCAATGTTACCTTGGTAACAAATCATTCAATATTCACCATTAGATGAAAACCTGATTAGACTCAAACTAATATCTTTCAACCGTTAGATCGAACTTAGCTTGTTACACACAAATGAAAAGTGACTTCATTTAGATATGAGTTATCGTACCTAAACATGTACACCTTTGTTGGCTCAACAATAGTTAACCGAAGCTATCCATATGAACACTTTCATATCAACCTTATTCATCTTAACCATAACTAGTTCAAATGACTCAAATGAAACTAGTTCTAGAGTTGGTCAATTGTTTATAATCTTATAGATGTATATAAGACACAGTTCATGAACATTATAGCCACGGTTTGCACAAGATTGCATTCCGTATTATATAAATGTATTAATTCATGAATAAACCGTTTTACAACATAACCCACTCAAGTATGCAAACGGGTTCGCATACTTAAGTAGCCGGACTTGGACTGTGTTCGCCATTATGCAAACGGGTACGCATACTATCGTACACTTCCAAGTTTCAGTTGAATCCAGTACAGGTACTGGTATGCATACTATAGTACCCGGACTTCAACTGACTTTGCTAGTACGCGTACTGGTACGCGTACTGGTACGCATACTTTAGCTCCCGGACTTTACCTGACCTTGCCAGTTCGGCATTCCATTCATGCAAATATTCTTTTCCTATTTGATAGCAGATACTTAGCCTCCAAGTAGAGTGGGATAAAGTTGTCGGGTGTTAATACCCGTCACCCACAGCCTGAGTTTGAAATTTGTGGTATTACATTTTCTGGTACCAAACATAATGCCTAGAAATAATAATAAGTGCGTTGAAGTTTTTTCCGCTACAAGAATAAGCCCCTGATAAAGAACACACACACAGAGACACTAGTTAGGATCAATGTAGTTAATATCGGATATCGGTTCATCTCGGCCGGGACCGATACACTGGTACGAATTTATATCGGGGATATTATCGTTGAAATATCGGTATAATATCGGTTCTAGATTTAGAGACTACAATTTTATATTAAACATTTTCTCCACACATTTTCGGTTAAGATATAATAGATAACATCAATTTTATCAAAAAAACAAAAGAGTAACTTTAGTAACTTGCTTCGAGAGCTACATGCACCTCTACTACCACCTGGAAGACTTTCTTCGCCAAAATTACCCTTAAACTTTATAGAAAACGACCAATACCGTCTCATATCGGGAAATATAGGAAAATTTCGTATCGACCGATACGGCCGATATTTGACCGATACGGCCGATATTATCGGGCGAATATCGTATCCCCGATATCCTTCTTATCGTATCGTTCTGGGCCGGTATCCGAAATATCCCCGATATATCGGCGGATACGGCCGATATTGACTACATTGGTTAGGATGCAGTTTCACCCATTTGAATGAGTAAAACAAGGAATTGGCTCAAAGCTTTTTAAGGACCACTCGGAAGGTCTCTCTGTCTCATTATTGTAAAGGGCTAAACAACAGATCCTCTTCCTTTTTGTAGGTGCCAGATGGATTATTCAGAGCATTACAACTATAATCCTACCTTGGCTTGGAATGATAAAGTTGAAGAGTATTTCATCAATGCATATGGAGCTGATCACTTTTCGAAAATCTCCAAGGCCCTGACATAAGTAACTATTTTATTCCCTTATTTGTTTCTTATGGTAGTTTCATTGGAAAAGTAAAAATGAAAACACTTTGATAGCCTTGGAGATATCCATACTATCTATCTTCAATAAAATTTGAATGTAAATAGGCTGATTTTCACAATTGAACATGTGCTAATTTGACATACACTTCAGTAAGTTTACTTTTATTCTGCTTTTACTACATTTGCATATTGAAAATTATTTTGACATCAATTGTATTTTAAGATCCTAAATTTATCATACCGAGCCCATACCACCACATATTTAGTATCTTAGCTCCACGTAATTAATATCGCCTCATGTTAACGTGGCACAAGCGTGTCCTACATCACATGTGCTGTGCTACTTGGGTTCTGATTGAACGCTTGTTTGCTTATGAATAGAGAACCAAACACTGCTAAGACACAGCTTTTATGTTTACTTGTTCAGGTTTCTCGAGTTTTAGTGCATTGATGAGAATACTTACTTAGATTTGATCTGTACAAATCTCAGAGAGAACAGGATGACATAGGCTAAAACAAAAGGAGATATTAATTGGTACTTTGCATATTGCTCCAGATAACCAAACTGAATCATAACTCTAAAGTACTTCAGTAATGTAGGAGACAGTTTGTGTAAACATGATCCAATTCGACAGGATCTAATATGTGGCACACTGACTTTTCAAGGACTTAAGTGTTCATTTGATGTTACTTTTCGCTCTCAACCAAGGAAAAAACGTTGGGGCAAACTTTAAGTTATAATATATGCGCTGATTAAATTCTTTAATGCCAAATTTAGCATTATCTTCGTGCTATCTTGCATCATCTTTCGAAATGTTTGTCGCTGAATATGTTCAGTTATAATCATCTTGTTTACCTTCTCTGCCTAAATTTGTTGCTACTTTTCTCAGGCACCCATCATCCTATTCCTGTATTCGTGTGAACACTCTGAAGTCAACAAGTGATGCTGTAACAGAAAAGCTATGGACTATCCTGCAGGAAACAGGGCAAAATATTGATGCTAATAGTGTTAAAATGCTCAATGGTGACTCTGACATCACATCTGAAGTTGATATGGAGAAAAAGCAAGGTAGCATTTTAAGAGAGCCTAATAATCAGGTTTCAGGTCAAACCATGATGAACTCAATATTAGCTGGAGATGCACTTAAATCAAGTTTGCAAAAGTTTCCTATAAACAAGTGCCAGGTCCCTGGGTTGGATTATGACCACATGACGTTCAATATGGTTCTGCTCTTAACAAACCTGTGAAGGAGGTAATTGTGAGCCGGAAATGTGCTGAGGCAGTTCTCCGTGGCGCTCAGGTAGGCATTTCGTTGGACGTTTTAATTCCAAAATATTAGCTATTTCAGTTGTTTGAAGTTTTAACTTTACGACTCTAGTGGGAGGCGAACCTCTTTGTAGTTACAGGATTTGTTGACTAAATTGTGAACTTGGCACTAACATTTGTAGTTTTGATGGTCTTAATCACTTCTTTCTTTGATACGATGCTTCTCTAGGACTTGGTCCATGCATTAGGCCCTTTTACTCTTTGGTCGGATGGATTATACTGCATGTCATGTAGAAAGTACATCCTGATCTCAGCGCTTCAGTTTTAGTGTTTTTCCCCCCTTAGTTTTGAGTTATATGAGTGTAGTGCAGGTAGTATGCTGGTCAAATATTTTACTGTTAAACTCGGCAATCAAAAAAAGTGTAACCTTAATAATGAACAGTGTGTTAAATCATGTATTACAAGTTTCGTGAGTTTTCCGACTTCTGGTAACATGGTTCCTACAAAGTAGTATCTGTATTTCTTTATAGACTAGAGGCTGAGAGCAAAATACTCCTTCATACGTAATATGTTATACTCTGCACATACCATTAAAATTGTTTGGCTATCTGGTTAGATAATTTATACTAGGATCATGTGTTTCTTAACTGGATTTCGTGTACCCAGCATGGGAGATGCGATTTTGAGATGCATGATTGTATCTTTAATGATTAACAATAGGTAACACCCTTGAGATAAATCAAAGAGTTCTCAGGAAGATTCTTCGGTTTGTGCTCCGAAACATTGTTTCCTCTATGTCTTTGTTTATTATTTTTAATAGAACTTTTTTCACATTTGATGTATCTTGATTACCTGTTATCAAATACGTGAATTTCTGATTAATGAGTCACTTAATATGTCGTTTACTCCACCTTTATTGTCTGTAAGATTTTTAAAGTAGAATGGTAGTGCATAATATGTTCTTGGCTATGCTATATACAATCAACCAACAACATCAGCCTCAACTATTGAGATGCCAAGGAATGTTCTTTGATCTCTATTTGCCAGTCCAATGCGCTGCCTGTCTTTCAATTGTTAGATAGTCTGAAATATGAGAATTTACTCTTATGCATTACTCTATATCTCGATGATCTCACTGTAGGTATTTGGTCCGGGTGTATTGGCTTGCAGTGCTCATGTGGAGAAAGGGGACACAGTTGCAGTTTCAGTTGCCGTGGAGCAACCCGTTGATGGTGGATGGAGTGTGGGTATAACCCGTGGTATCACTCTAGAAGGAACACAGACAGGCAAGGTCGAAAACTCTTAATTGTGAACTGTTCAATGGATAATTTGTGATAGATGCTGGTAGTTGATACTATGCGGAGGCTATAAAATCCTTATGCTCTTGAAGTTATTCAGCATACTAATCAGTCATTGGACTAATGAAACAAGAATATTCGAGGCAACAATCCTGCAATGCATTAATATTTCAAACAAGGTCACGATCAACAAGCCCAAGGGGAACTCCAGTCCTAACTACATACCTTTTCTTTGTGGAGTCCAGAGTTGACTGCTTAATAAAACGTTAACATAACCAAAGCAAATCAGTGATGGCAGAAGAGCAGGCCATTTTAGAGCAAACATTTCCTAGGCAGTATCACGGGATCTTAAAAAGGTCATACTAAGAGGGACAGTTGTGTTATAGTTCGCATGGTAGAAATTAGTTGACGCTAATGCAAAAGTAGGGTTTTTCACAGTGATTGTTCATGTGGTCGATGTAAAACTGGTCATTGATAGGTGAATGCAACGACTTAAGTTTTGAAGCACGAAAGCCTTCAAAAATGTATATGTACTTGTTCGTAGGCACGGCGACTTCGTAATTTTAAAGTTTCCTCAAGGCATCCAGATGAATCTTAAAAGGTGCCACTAATATATTTTCTTTTTTGATAGTGCTGACCCATAGTGTCTAGTTCTCCCTATTGTGAAAGGCGATACCTATGTATCCAATATTGAACCAGGGCTTGATCCCTGCTATATTTGGGATACTTATCACTTCTTTATATCTTGACATGGACTGGGCCGGTGCTTGCTTTAATTCATCTAGTTTTGGCTTTTGCAGATACTTCCACAATGAATTTCTAACCTCCCTTCGTTTTCTGTAGTCTATTCACTGTGTTTCACGATTATTATTTACAACAGTTTAGTTAAATTCTCAAGTCATCTGATGATCTTAGACGTTCTAACCCAAGTTATCATACATCAGATCCACATCATCTTCAGAGAAGGGGTCTATATATTGGTCAAGGAACGGCAGTGTTGTCATGGGCTGGGATTTTCCGTGCTCTACATGGGATTGCAGTGGAAATGACAGACAGAGTATTTAACTTGCCTTCTTTTCATGGTATTTTCTATTCATTCTCCAATACGTGCCTACTTCATTTTGTTTTTGAATGTATTTCTAGTTTCCACTTTACGTTTTTGCTTGAGCCCCACTTGCTCTTCGTGCTATCTAGAATCACCATGGATCCTGACTAGTAATCAAGAAATTTCTGGTATTGAATTAAAGAAAAACATGTCCCATTTGTCGTGGATCTGGGTGGTCTTTAGTTATACAGAGATAAGATCGAGATATTAGCTCGAGTACTGATCAAGAAACTCTTGGTTGCAGAATATCTAAAAACCCCAATTTTCCTTGAATGTTATTCTTTGTGATTTTTTTTTCCGCAAGCCGTCTGGACATAGGCTATATTGTCTTGTCTAGTTTCTTTGGGCTTTTAGTTGCGTTCCTTGTATTCTTTCAATTGTAGTGCAATGTGCTTTCATCTTTTTGGTTTCTACTTGGTATGTTGGAGGAATAATGCCCCTCCTGACTCCAGTCCCATTAATTAATAATATGATTTCAGGTGATTTTCCTCAGTTGTGGTTGAAAGTTGAATCAAGCTTTCTTCTTAGAGCTTCTGGCCCCACCAAAATAATATTGACCAATAGAAATCTAAAGACTTTTCGCACCACTAATATTTCTTACAAGAGCACCACGAATATCAAACCTAAAAAAAAAAACTTGCGTCTCAATCAAGAAAAAAAAATTGCTTACAAAAATAAATAACTTGCGTCCCAATAAACAAACAAAAAAAAATGCGTTTCCTTCTGCAACCAAACCCTAATATTGGTTCAATCCAACACCATCTTCTATATCTATATGGAAGATGCGCAGGTGAAAAAAAAAATCCAATCTATGAACAAGGTAACGCTGGGTTGTCTTCTCATGATAGTTTCGGTTTGCTTATTTGCGGCCTTTCTGCTTGCTTCCACTAACTTCACAGCCTTCTGTAGATTGGTCATGATTACGAGCATTAGTCGCCCCTGCAGGAAGAACTATGAGAATCCAATTGAAAAAAAGCGTTTTACTTCAAGCCTAGGAAGTAACCATACATGAGGAACTGGCTTAAAGGCGGCAAGTTTAAACCTAACGGTGTAACAATAAGATGTTATTTTTGTTGTTTCTTCTAATGTCGTAGTTTCTAATTCATGTAGTTGAGGCATCTAACATACGATAATCAAATTAGGAACTCACATTATCATAATAAAGGCTCATCAGACCTTAGAACTGGATTGTTAAAGGCTTGGTATGTGGACGATCATCACTATAAAAATGATATCTCCATGTGCACACTCTTTGTTACAACGGTCAATAATGCTACTAAGACCATAGTTGGCTAAATGGTTATCGATGCAATAATTATTCGTATATAATGAACGCAAAGAAAGTGTTAATACATGTACTCCTCCAAATGAAGACAAAGAGAGCGCTAAGCCCCACACTTTTGAGACATTTTTATATGTGTATTTAGGTCTATTTGAACACAAACTATTTATGATTGTTGAAGTTTAGAAGAGTTGAATTCTGTTGAGCAGGTGATGATTTGCAATGTTTAAATAAGCTACCAGAAGTTGTGCACTTTCTTTATTAGAAGTTAGAACTTGGTTTTATCAGCATTTGCCAGAAAAACTGCTATAATAAATTAAGTCTTCTTTTAGGCCGTTGTCTTCTATTTCTTGTGCTCAAATTTAAAACTTTCCTGCTTACTTTCGTAACATGCTGTATTTGTAGAATAACAGTCCATGTATAATCCATATGTGTTACGGTCCATATATATTTGGTCTTATGTAAGTGTCTTGTAAACCAAGAGTCCAAAACGCTTAATATAAATACTTGCCTCCAGTACCCTAATAGGGTTAAGAGAGCTTATACAATTGTTCATGGTAACAAGAGCTAGAACGATATCTCCAAAACCCTAGCCTCCAATTTTTTTTGCTTCAAAACCCTAGCTTAATCTTCTCTTCATCTTCATCATGTCTTCATCAGCTCAATCTTCTTCAACTTCTGCTTCTTCTACCTCTAGTACTATGTCTTCTGATCAAAGCCATGGTTCTCCTACCATCCCTGCTTCTATGTCGCAATCTGTAGGCTCTCTTATGTCTACTTCTTCTCCTTCTCTGTTCGACAAATCCCCCTTCATGCCTTCTTCAACAAAAATAGTTCTTTTGGATAGAACTAACTATCTTCTTTGTGAATCTCAGATAACTCTTATTCTTAAATCCCAACGACTTTTCAAATATCTTCATGAATCTTATGAGATACCAGCTGCAGAACTTGTGGATGAAGAAACTGAAGCTCGCACTCCTAACCCAACTTATGAGGAGTGGGAAGTTATTGATCAAACTATTATATCATGGATTAACTGCTCTCTCACTGAAACCATGAAGTCTGAATGTGCAAGACGTGGAAACTCTCGTGAAGTTTGGAACTATCTTCGATCTACTTATGCAAAAATCAATCCAACACGTATTCTTCAACTGAAAGCTAATTTATCAACCATTCAAAAGGGTAACTCTTCCATATCTGAATATATTCTGAAGATTAAGGAAATATCTGATTCTTTGGCAGCCGTCCTTCAACCAGTGTCTGATCTTGAGCTAGTCTCCACAACACTACGTGGATTGGGTGGTGATTGGTCGAATATTTACACAACAGTTATATCTCGAACTACTCTTCCTACCTTTACTGAACTTCATGCTTTACTACTACATCATGAGTCTCATCTTCAATATTTGCAAAATCTACAATCTCATGCTGCTAACATTCAAAATCCAGTTTCTTTCTTTGCTAGTGCTCTTACTGGTCGTGATAGTCAACAACAACAAAACTCATCTCAACAAACCAACTCTGGTCGTGGTCGTGGTTCTTTCAACACTTCTAGTCGTGGCCGTGGAGGAGGTTTTGGTCGTGGTAACTACTCAAACTCTTCTCGAGGCGGTTACAATAATTCTGGTGGACGCAACAATTGGAATACTGGTTGGAATGGCAATGTCAATACTAATGGTTGGCACAATGGTGGTCGTGCTGGCAACAGTGGTGGCTATCCGTTTCCTTCTTATGGACGTGGTTGGAACAATGGTGGTCGCAACAGCATCATGGGATCTCTGCTTGGTCCTCCACCTCAACCCATAGTTTTTTTCTGTCTGTGGTGTGTTGTGAATGGCCATACTGCTCAGGTCTGTCATCGACTTACACAAACTCTAAGTCTTGATCTTCCGCAGGCCTTTTCAGCTTTGCAAGTTCAACCAATGCCGTATGAAAACCAGTGGTTTGCTGATACAGCTGCATCTGCACACATGACGTCGGATTCTTCTCAGATGACCAATCGTTATGATTATAATGGTAATGATAAAGTTCTCTTTGGTGATGGTAAACTACTACCTATCACAGGCATTGGTGACATTACTCTTCACTCTCCTTCGTCAAAATTTCTACTGAAAAACACATTACATGTTCCATTACTTGCCAAGAATCTTATCTCTGTTGGCCAACTTACTCGTGACTCTAATTGTGTTTTTCTTTTTGACCGTGAGGGTTTTTGAATTCAGGATCAACTCATGGGAGCTCTTCTGTACAAGGGAAAGAATGAAGCTGGACTGTATGCTATTTTCCCCAGTGCGTCATCAGATTCTCGATTGTCTTCCGTTCCAGCACTATCTGCTACCACTATTGGTGTTCGAACTAGTCCCACTGTGTGGCATATGCGTTTAGGGCATCTCAATGATACTATTTTTAATTCTCTCAAGTCTCGTTTATTGTTTGATTCTAGTTTTTTCTTCTTCTAAGTCTATTTTTAAACATCACCGCATTCCATTTTCATCTAGAAATATTTATTCCAATAAAATTGGAGCTGTTATACACTCAGATTTATGGGGTCCTGCGCCTTTTATTTCTAATTGTGGTTTTCGTTATTTTCTTTTGTTTGTTGATGAATGTTCCCGCTTCTCTTGGGTCTATTTTCTATCTGATAAAACACAAGTCTTTCGTTGTTTTCTCCACTTCCAAGCCATGATAGAGAAACAATTCTCTACAAACATACGAGTACTCCAAACTGATGGTGGTACTGAGTATGCTGATCCATTGAAATCTTACTTATTTGAACACGATATTTTAAGACAATCTTCTTGTCCTAGCACGCCTCAACAAAATGGCCTTGCTGAACGTAAGATTCGTCATATTACTGAAACCGGTTGTGCTTCAATGCTTCAAAGTGGCTTTCCTGAGAGTTTTTGGGCTGAATTTTATGCAACAGCTTTTTATTTGATAAATCGTCTCCCTACTCCGGTTTTATCTAATAATTCTCCATATTTTGTTGTTCACAATCGTCTTCCTGATTATGATTTTCTGAAAGCTTTTGGGTGTTGTTGTTATCCTCTCTTGAATCAATTTCGAAGTAACAAATTGCAGCCCAAAACTCCACCGTGTGTTTTCCTTGGATATAGTGATCGCCATAAGGGATATAAATGTCTAGAAGTTAAGAGCAACAAGATTTATATCTCTCGTCATGTTATCTTTGATGAATCAACATTTCCTTACCCCACTGATGTTGGTGTTAAACCTTCTACTCTTTCCTCTAACCCAGCTAATGCTACTCTTCTAACTTGGTCAAATCCTATTACAGCCGCGCATTTGCATTATTCACCACACTCTTCTCAGTTACCTTCACCACACTCTACAGCTACTGATTCTGTTACTGTATCTCCACTTAATCCAGTTCCGCATCATTCTGCTCCTTCCTCACATACTATATCTACAGCTCCAACAAATACTCCTTTTCCGCCCCTATCTCCTCGACGTCTCTCTTTCTCTGATAGTTCTTCTTCATCGTCACCCATATCTCCTCCCATATCATTATCAGGGTCTCCTTCTGTAGAGTCTACTCCTACTGCGCATACACCTTCAACTGACTTGCCAACTGTACGTGAGCCTCCTTCATTGAATACTAATGCTCATCTGATGGTAACACGCCTTAAGGATCATACTATTCAACCTAGAAGTTTTAAAGGTTGTTTTACTACACGATATCCTATCTTACAATGTTTTGCAACTCAATTTGCATCTCTTCCTTCTGAGCCAACTTGTTTTACTACTGCCTCTAAGTTCAAAGAGTGGTGGGGAGCCATGCTTGAAGAATTCAACGCTCTCTTGCGTAATTTCACTTGGTCTCTTGTTTCTCGACGACCAGGTATGAATATTATTGGCTCTAAATGGGTTTATCGTGTGAAACAAAAACCTGATGGTTCTCTTGATCGACGAAAATCACGTTTGGTTGCTAAGGGGTACTCTCAACAATATGGTATTGATTTTGATGAGACTTTTAGTCTCGTTGTGAAGCCGGTTACTGTCCGTCTAGTTCTCAGTCTTGCAATCACTCATTCATGGCCGATTAAGCAACTTGACGTTAAGAACACATTTCTACACGGTTCTCTCAATCAGGAGGTTTATATGGAACAACCTCAGGGGTTTGTTGATCCTAGATATCTTAATCATGTCTGTTTATTACACAAGGCTCTATACGGCTTAAAGCAGGCTCCTCGTGCGTGATATAATCGATTTGCTGCTTTTCTTCTTGCCATTGGATTCAAGTCGTCTCATTCGGATCACTCTATGTTTATTAAACAATCCAGTGCAGGCATAATCATTCTATTACTTTATGTCGATGATATCATCCTTACCGGA
The DNA here is from genome assembly GCF_003573695.1 of Papaver somniferum. Taxonomy (NCBI): domain Eukaryota; kingdom Viridiplantae; phylum Streptophyta; class Magnoliopsida; order Ranunculales; family Papaveraceae; genus Papaver; species Papaver somniferum. The sequence goes on from NC_039366.1 coordinate 79,119,569, forward strand.
AGTGATACTGCAGGTATTAATTCTCTATTACCTAAGCTTCAAACAGAATTCTCTATGACTGACTTGGGAGACTTGCATTATTTCCTTGGTTTGGAAGCTACGAGAACTAAGGATGGTCTTGTGTTAACTCAAAATCGATACACGTTAGATCTTTTGAAAAGGGTTGATCTTACAGATTCTAAACCTATTTCTACTCCAGTGGCGCCGCGTTCTAAGTTATCATCCAATGATGCTCTGTTATTCTCTGATATTACACTATCTCGAAGTTTGGTGGGAGGTTTACAGTATCTAAATATGACGCGCCCTGACATTACTTATGCAGTTAATCAGGTTAGTCAATATATGCATCGTCCAACTCAAGCTCATTTTATGGATGTTAAACGAATTCTTCGTTACCCTAAGGGGACACTTGGTCATGGGATTTCTTTTTAGCGCAACAACTCTATAGAGATTACGGCTTTTTCTGATGCTGATTGGGGAGGTGACCTTGATACCTCTCATTTTAATTCAGGCCATTGCATTTTCTTGGGTAAAAATCTTATTTCCTGGGGTTCTAAGAAACAACCAACTGTTTCTACTAGTAGCACTGAAGCTGAATATCGTGCACTATCATCTACTTCCGCTGAGATCACATGGATTCAATATTGGTTGCACGATCTTGGTTTTTCTTTAACGAAGCCACCAACTCTATATTGTGATAATATCAGTGATACACATCTTGCTATCAATCCTACTCAACATGCGCGTTCAAAGCATATCCTGATTCACTATCATTTTGTACGAGAACGAATCTCTTCGGGATGTTTACTTCTTCGCTATATTGCAACAGAACATCAACTTGCGGATTTGTTTACTAAGGGTCTCTCTACGAAAAGGTTTCATTTTCTATGTGGCAATCTTTCACGTTGTTTACCACCGCGTACAGCTTGAGGGGGTGTAGAATAACAGTCCATGTATAATCCATATGTGTTACGGTCCATATATATTTGGTCTTATGTAAGTGTCTTGTAAACCAAGAGTCCAATACGCTCAATATAAATACTTGCCTCCAATACCATAATAGGGTTAATAGAGCTTATACAATTGTTCAGTATTATATGGACGAATAATTACATGTTCCAATAATTTGAGAGTTTTTTGTAGTTTAATATTGATGATAATATTAGTCGTTCAAGTGTGTTGGTTGGCCTTAACCATTTTTACCTCATGTATATACCAAAACCACTAATAAGATAATTTTCTTTAAACCACTTTGTCATCGAATATTTTCAAACAAGCTTATAAGCATTGGCGTATGCACGTATTCTTCTTAGTTTGGGCTAAGCTTATAAGCATTGGCGTGTATATGCGCCTTACTTTGAACCACTAATAAGATATTACGGAAGTTTAAGTTTATATATAGGCCAAACAATCCCACATGATCATGCATATCAAAAGTTTGGTTAATTATTATCATACAAAATATTCATCAAGGGTTTTTTTAGGCTTAATATATTTATCCGAACTTCCAAACCAAGATACAACAGATCTCAGCCCGTGCAGAGCACGGGCGCACATCTAGTTTATCTTGATAGGAGTTACATGGTATGCTTTTTTCTAATATTAGTTACATTATTAGACCCATGAATTACTTATCCTTGTGCAATATGTTATTCTTTGTGAAAAAAAATACCGCAAGCCCTCAGTACGTAGGCTATTGTGTTATTTAGTTTCCTTGGTTTTAGTTGGTTTTGCTCTCCCTGTCTTCTCTCCGTTCTACTTCGATGTACTTGCATCCTTTTGGTTTCTACTTGGTATGATTGAGGAGAATGATAACCCCCCTGACTCTGTTGTTCTTTATAGGCAGTTACATGATATGCTTTTTTCCTGTATTAGTTACATTGTTAGACCCATGAATTACTTGTCCTTGTGCAGACTCAATAACTGTTTTTTTTTTGGTCTTTTGTTCTGTTCCAGGTGTGCTGGAGGGAGAAATATTTCTTCAGAACTTACCTAGCATTATCACTGCACATGCCCTAGGTATTACATGCAGCAGCTTATCTGCTGCTTTTCCTTCTCATACTCATCTATTGTTGCCTGCGTGTTTCCACTCACTTGCATACTTTGTCTTTACTTTAAGGAAAGAGTAGTTCTCTGGTAAGAGCTAGAGAATTAAACCTTCATTTTTTTTGTTATCGGAGAAATAGATCTTCTGATGCATTTTAGACTGTGGATGCGAAAGAATGTGGGAAAACCGTAATTTAAACAAGGAGAATCCTTTAGCCAACAAAAGTGTTAAATATGTGACCTGTTGATGATTTTGTTCTGGCTAGTGAACATGGGATACCCACCAGTATGAACGAAGATTACCTAGAAACACTACAAAACAGAAGGCTTCTAGGGACGGCCCATTCTCAAAAAACCGTCCCCAGAATGCAGAAGTTGGGACGACCCGTCTAGCCGTCCTTAGCGATGTGTATTTGAGACGGTGCCAAGAAAACCATCCCAACTGGTCCATTATTAGGGACGAACTATATCCGAGTGTCACAACTGGTGTACTAGTAGGGACAAATTTTTTTGTGCGTCCCTAATAGCTTCTAGCCGTCCCAGTAAGTAGAATCATCCAATGGTGGTGATTATATCGTTGGTAACTTAACTTCTGTACTCCCTAGAACATAGTCAAACTAATCTATTTCATTTTTCCTCTCAAGTTTTCATCGCCTATTCTGCTCATGTTTTCATCGACTCTACTAAAACCCTAAAACTCTCCTTCGTGCGATTCGTCATCACTTTCTTCTCCATCTCCTTAGTGATACTCATCAGAAGTGAAATCTTCACTTTCTTCTGCTATAAGTCTGTCAAATCTAGCAGATGCCCATCATGCAAACTTAGGGTAAGAATCTCTGTAATTTATCTGGTTTGGTATTTGATTAATTTGCACGATTTTATCTTTGATGTTTTTGGATTCAAAATTTAACCTAATTCTCTCGATTTGCGTTGGGTTTATTTCTGTAATTTTTTTTGTGCAGATCGAATTCTCTCTATTGTAATTTTGGTTTGCCCTAATTGATTGTTTGTTTAGTTGAACTATTAGTATTGTTATTTCAGTTTCGAGTGTGATGATTACATGAATTGCTATTTGATTAATTTGCATGATTTCATCTTTGATGTTTTTGGATTCAAAATTTAACCTGATTCTCTCGATTTGGGTTGGGTTTATTAAGATATCTGTGGGAAGAGTCTCCTTCATGATTACAGTTTGAGCAGTATAATCTTTTTTTTGAGGATATGAGACGGTATATTTTGGAAAACTTAGGTTGTAATTTGAACGTAAATGAAAGTGTAGAGGACATATCATCTGATTTTACATGGTGCTGGAGAGAATTTGAAAGACTATCAGAAAAATTGGATGATAGAGCTAGAGACATGATGTAGATGATAAATCATTTTGTTGTTTTAATCCTATGTTTAGTAGCTAGACATTGTGAGCGATGAGTACACTGGGTCGATGGTACTGATAGTAATAAGCCATTTGAACTTGCTGCATCTTTGTTATAGTTGGAGTTTCATTTCAGGATTTTCTTTCGTGCTGTTGTGTGTTTTTCCTCTTAGGGTCTCCTGGCATCTTTGTAAACCCCTGACAGTCTTAATTTCCAGAGATTACAGATTACAGTTGATGAAGAATGAAAATACAGATCTATAAAAAGTACATACTGATTGTAGTTTGTCCTGTATCCTACTTGAAAACTGAATTAATAATTGCTAGTTTTTTGAACTTGAAAATAAAATCTGTGCATTCAACTTAAAGCTAGTGACAGAAAATAAAGTTCTGTGATAGGTGCCCTCGGGACAACCTAAGTTTTCCAAATTTATTGCAATTCCTGCAGTACAATACTGTCATTGCGTTTTCGTGCTTACTGCTTGCAAAGAAAAGAAATTTGAATTCTAGTGCTTACGGCTTACAAAGAAAAGAATTTTGTAAAGAAGAATTGGTCATTTTGGGAACGTTTTGGAGTAAGAAACTAGATTGTTCAGAGGGCTGGGATGGATGCTAATTGGTTTGAATATTGAGTTTGTGCAAAATCTGAGAGGAATCAGGAAGCTAAAAGATTGCCATGATTATGTATATTGCAGCCTTGTTATTTCTAAATCTAACAGTGGCATTGCACTAGTAAAAGCAGCTGACCCATCAACTAATTGTGTTGCTGACCCACCACTAGTTGTATTGTCCCTGCTTAATTTGGTTGAGTTCATTGTGATTTTTTAAAGGTTGCATAGGTTTATCTGTATGGTAGTTCATCCTAATTCCTTTAGTGGTGGTAGTTCATCACTAATTTTATTGTGCCTGCTTAATTTGCCAGCTTTTGAGTTCATCCTGATTCCTGCTGCTTGGTATAGTGTTAAACTCATGTTTATGTTGGATCATAAGAATTAAGAATGGCAGAGATGAATGACTTTAGTGATATGATACCGTTCTTAGGTTGCACGGTATGATGAGAAATTATATTACATGGTTTCATCATGGTGAGAGTTTAAGCTCAACGGTCTCATCAAGTATCGCACCACAGGATACATGTTTTGAGGTCGGAAATAACAATAATGATGGACCAGGGGATGACCTTTTGGGCATGTTGCGAGCTGTGTGTGGAATACCAAGAAAGATAAAGTACGTATTTTCTGTCATCCATGCTATTATTATCCCTTTTATCATTTACCCACTAGCGCAAGGCTCACAGCAAGCATCGTTTGTTATTATTTTCTTTTGAAACAGGAGTTGGCGGCTAAAAATAAACTAAATAGGTCCAAACAAACAATTCAACACACTGGTGGCTCCAAGACACATGGAATATGCAAAAGAGGTAAAGCTTCTGTTTAGTTTGATCTTGGTGAGGATGTTTCGTATGTTATATGCAACCAACAGCAGAAAATTTCATTTTACAGATGCTAGCCGAAACAGGAAGATTCCCTGAACGACATGAAGTATTTCTTAGGACCAGGACAAAGAAAATAAAAACATCAGATCCAAATGAAGAAGTGATGGATTTTGTTGCTTCTGAACAATACGTATACCTTTATACTTTTTAAGTTTTCTTTTGGGTCATCTGTTTTTTGCATTTGTAGTTCGAATTGACCTAACTTTCGAGATTGATTTACTTGTAGGATCGAATGGTGGAAATACACAACCAGGCTAACCAACCTGGATCTGGAGTCGTTTTAGGTGGATGAAATGATGCATTTGAAGCTGTTATGGGACCAGATAGACGTTGTCGGATTCGTTGCTTTGGCAGCACTGTGAAGCCGAAACAGTTTTGGGGCGAGTCATCATCATCAAGTAGAGTTGTTCAATTGAAAGAGGAAAATACAATGCTCAAACGAAGGGTTGCAGAATTGGAGGCTCAAGTTGCAGTATTACCACCAAACCAGAACAATGAAGGACTCGAGGTATCGTGCATCATTCACTTTTTTTTTACATAGAATTTGAGTCATTGTGAATTAATAAGATTAATCTTAGACCCAGTGGTTATTTAGGCATGCATGAGCTTCCGTGTTATCTAATTAACTGTCTTAAGCCAAGGCGAGTATAGGTTTTTGTCCCATGTAGGTTACTTATAAGTTTGATAACTCTTCCCAGGTTCAGTTTAAATGTGACTTGTATACAGTAATCTGCTTTATCTAGTACTCATTCACTCCCAATGCACCACTGTTGACATCCTATATGTACCAACTAACAAATGGTAATTTCACTTTAATGAACCGGAGATGTTCATTACTGCAGAACTGATTGTGAATGTGTTGAGCTTTTTTTCTTTTTTCCTGACTGAGAAGAATGTAACTATCGATTATCTATTGAGTAGATTTCTGTTTGTTGCAGGATATCTGATATGGAAAGGTGCAGGAAGTGTTAGTTTCCAGATATTAACAGATGATAAAATAGCACTCAAACGCCGCAGCCACTGATTGTAGTTAACAGATGATAAACAGAGACACCATTTACTGTAGAGAGTATATGAACCTAAATTTTTGCTTGTTTTTTGAGAATGGGAGGTCTCTTTTGTAAACAAATAACATGGTTTTTGAGTATCTATAGAAAAATAATCTTCTATGAATTCGTCTATGATTCTCTATTCTTTGGATGTATGGCGTTCTATTTGTCTCTGTTTTGTGGATGTATGGCATCTAATCCTGGTATGTGAATGTATGAGGGATGGCATTCTGCCAATTAAAGCAGGGAAATGGAGCTTCAGTAATATTCAGATATTAGGGACGGTTTGTTAACCGTCCCCATTGTTCCAGTTTATACTAGGGACGGTTTGTTAAACCATCCTATGATGCACTAGGGGCGGTTTTAACTTGTTTTTCCGGCCGTTTCAAAACCGTCCCTAGAAGATGAAGCCGTCCCTAGAAGGCAAATCCGTCCCTAATAGTATTAGTGACGGTGGATCTGGGGACGCAACAACAAACGTCCCTAATTTCCGGTTGTTGGGACGTTTTTTGACCGTCCCTAGAGGCCTTGTGTTTTGTTGTGAAAGTTGGTTGTTGGATTTCTTTCTATTTTTCTAGCAGTGGGAAACATTGTCGTTGTTCTTGATTTGTTTGAACGTACAACGATAACCTTCTTGTATTACTCTATTGATTTTTGAATTCACCCACGAATAAGGTTTAATTTGGTATTTTTTTAGATCCCCAACCAGGTGACCGTGTACTGGATATGTGTGCTGCTCCAGGAGGGAAATCAACTGCACTAGCCATTCTTATGAGGGATGAAGGAGAATTTGTTTCTGCTGATAGATCTCACAACAAGGTATACATACCCCGAAACCAAATCCCATATTCCAGTTAACCATAAAACGTTTGTGTCTTGGCCCGACCAAATCTCACCTTGAAAATTTTCGTTCATCTATAAGAATACTGCGTAAGTATCTTCTTGCAATGGAAAGCTCAAAGCCTCTGTTCATGTTAATTTAATCCTAGGTTCGTTAAAACTCTTTCACCGTCCAGATGCGAACAGTTGATTCAGAAAGACTGTCTTCTGGTTTGTTATTCAGAAATACACATTGGATCAATCTTGGGTTTTTGGACAGTTTGTTCAAAGTTAGACATTCAGTTGAAATTCATTTTTGGGATTTATGCTCGAATTTGAAGCTCATGGATACTAACAACCTGAGTTTGAAGTTTGTAAGCATTATGTTCCTTCTGACCCGTCCCAAAAAGTAAAGTTTTTTCTCGACTGATCTTAGTTTTCTGGAAAGTGAACAAGAGAGCGTCAAAGTCCCCAGAATGAATTACAATGTAATTCAGACTATTATCTTGTCAAAATCCGAGTTGAAAAAAAGCACATCTTTAAGTATTCAGAAATTTCAGAACTTCGTACTTCCATAAGCAATTTTATAGTGATGTTCATATCCTATCATTACTGTTTCTCCTTTCCCCTCAAGGATCTGAGACCTCAAATGTTCTTTTAGCTGCGGAGATGGGCTTAAAATGCGTAACTGCACATAGGCAGGATGCTCTTAAAGCTGTTTGCCAAAGTAACGAGACAGTCAATTTATGTTGGAAAAAAATTGGGTTTCACAAAGGATGAATGAATCAGAGAAGAAAGTGTTGCACTCCAAAACTTTCAAGGCTTGTATAAATTTCTTTTAGACAAATATTTCTACCCTCCCAATAACAATTGGCGATTACAACAGGTATGCGAAATATTGCCTTCAGGATACAATGAAAGCCCTGCAACGAAAACTGAATTCAAGGTTTGTACCCCTTGATTCAATCAAGAACACACAAAGAGATTTCTGATTTCTGATGATGCTTTTTGAAACAGAGAAAACAGATTGATTTTTCTTATATCTTAAACGAAACTGGGAGAAGCTATTTATAAAGGGTTTTGCACCTGTTGGGAATAGGTTTTTATTCGCCAACAGGTTTCTATTCACGAAACGTCAGGTTCCTTCATCAACAGACATCAATGGTGTCTTTTGGATTCGAAATTTTCGAACAGGCTTTTTTCGAACAGGTCGACCACAGCCTGGGGGGCGATGCCCCCCAGGACCCCCCTTTGGTTAGCGGCGTTGAAAATATTCCAACATTCTCCCCCTATTTTCAAAAACCATAAAACAAAGTTAAAACTTTTAAATCAGAGTGACTGCATCACCGAAGTGACTGCCTACGTACCCGAGTGGGATCAAGCCAACGTAGTTCAAGCACAATTGAGACTAAGCATCATCGTTGAAATCAACACATAAATGATAGGTATCTTTTGGATTTGAACCTTCACTTAGTGTAAGAAACTCAAAGCCTTATCGAGGTTCTATGGTGAAACCAGTCTTGAACCAAGTACCCCTTATGATAAAACCGGAGTCTCCACACATATTGATTTCATAAAATCATGTGTTCTGTAGCCAAGCACGTTAATGGCCATGTGCTTATATCCTTGTTCATGAGTCTTCTTTAGAGAACGGTCTTCTTCTCTTAGGAAACGGCCTTATTTCCATACTCATATAGGTAAGTCTCGAAGGTGTTTCTGCGATACACCTTTTACTAATCATAGACTCATTAAGGATTTACATCCATCCTATTTTCTTGCAGAAACCAGCACTAATAATAAATGGGAAGTTTTTATATTAGTGCTCCATAATCTACTTCCATAACTTGTTGGTACCACATTGAACCTTGTTTATCCTTTTCAAAACATAGGTTGGGTTTCTGCTATGGGAGATCAAACTTCCTTCACAGACCTTAGTCCCATTTCTTTCCTTTTTATTGAAACCACTGAACTTGGTAGACTTTTCGTAAATGGGTCTGCCAAATTCCTCTTTGATTCAATAAAGTTAACCGTAACTACTCCCCTCTTGAGTAGTTGTCTAACCATGTAGTGTCTAAGACTTGCATGTCTAGACTTTCCATTATAAGTCTTATTAGAGACATTATAGATTGTAGCTTGATTATCACAATTAATCAAGACCGCCGGAGTTGGCTTCTTCCAAAAAGGAATCTCCATAAGTAGGTTTCTAAGCCAATCTGCCTCCTTACATGCATCAGTTAAAGCTATCAATTCTGACAACATTGTCGAATCAGAAATACAAGTCTGCTTCTTGGAACTCCAAGACACAGCAGCACCCCCTAATGTAAAAATCCATCCAGAAGTTGACTTGGAATTTGATTCTACATTGTTCCAGTTAGCATCGCTGTACCCCTCTAGTGCAGCGGGATAGCCTTGGTAATGCAAACCAAAATTTATTGTTCCTTTCAAGTAAGCCATAACTCTTGAAACTGCTTTCCAGTGTTCATATCCTGGATTACTTGAGAAACGACATAATATTCCCACGGCTTGGGCTATGTCCGGTCTTGTGCAATGCATAGCGTACATAAGACTCCCAATAACACTAGAATACTCAAGTTGAGCATGAGTACGGCCGGTGTTCTTCATTAACTTGATAGTATGGTCTAAAGGAGTAGGTGCTGGATTGTCATCAAAGTGACCATATTTCTTGAGAAATTTCTCAATATAATGAGATTGAGTTAAAACCAACTCATCTCCCTTTCTTAGGATCTTAATTTCCAAGATTACATCAGCCTCTCCTAAATCCTTCATATCAAAGTTAGAACTAAGAAACTTCTTTGTTTCTTCCACAACAGATATGTCAGACCCAAAGATTAACATATCATCAACATACAAACAGAGAATCACACAACCAGAACTATCATGCTTACTATAGATACATTTGTCCGCATCATTCACCACAAAACCATATGACAAAACTACTTTATCAAACTTCTCATGCCATTGCATAGGGGCTTGCTTCAAACCATAGAGAGATTTCACTAACTTGCAAACTTTCTTCTCTTGGCCTGGTGATATGAAACCTTCAGGTTGTTCCATATATATCTCTTCTTCTAAATCCCCATTTAGAAAAGCAGTTTTGACATCCATTTGATGCACAACCAACTTATGAATAGAAGCAAGTGCAATCAAGCAACGAATGGATGAGATGCGGGCAACAGGAGCATATGTATCAAAGTAATCAATACCATGTCTTTGTTTATAACCCTTGGCAACTAGCCTTGCCTTAAACTTATCAACTTCACCATCAGCTCTCAACTTTCTCTTGAATATCCATTTACTTCCTATTGCTTTAGCACCAGGAGGTAAATTTACTAATACCCCCAGGACCCCCCTTTGGTTAGCGGCGTTGAAAATATTCCAACAATTTATCTATGCAACATCCTGATGACACAAAAGGTGTAGCTTCTGAGATTACAAGTTGTCATGACTTTCCGATGGATGATATGGAATCTGTCAATACGAAAGCAATAGACCCTTACTTAGCTTGCAACAAAGACGGTAAGTAATCCTGCTAATCAAATTATCTGCTTTCCATTTCATGTTTTGAGTATGTGCTTAAGAGGAATGATATCTAAGTTATTTATCACAGGCTCCCATAGAATCTGTTATGAGTCTTTGCAGTAATTATTACCACATTGCAGTTAGCGAGGAAATGGAAAATCAAAGAAATTATCAAAGCAAAGCTGATATCCGGAAAAGTATGCGGAGAATGAGGAATGGACCAGGAAGGAATCAAACCATCGGTGGCATGGTTGAAAAATCAAAGGGATTTTCTTCTTGATGCTCCCTGTTCTGCTCTTGGTCTGAGACCTAGACTATTTGGTGGAGAGGTTAGTCTTGAGGAGAACTTCTTTATTTCGTTCAGTAGATATTTTAGCATTCTCTACTGTAAATAAGTTTACATCTGGATTTCAATTGGAATGGTCGGTTTCTGTAACTAGTTCAAGCTAGCGAATTTCTCAACTTCGAATATCACATGGAATCCAATTTCGACTTTTTTTAAAGCTTTATTTATCAAGTCTTCTGGCAATCTTTGTGTAGGCAACACTTAAGATTCCGTAATTAGGGAAAATGATATATCTTTTAATTTGTTGCTTCTGGCTGATGCAGGAATTTGGTATTGCAAGATATATGAGAAAGATACATGAGTTCGATGGGAATATATTGTGCAACATTCTCGTCGTAATTATTGGAGGCTTATATTTTGTTCCAAGATTAATCTAATCAGAGTTGTTAGCGTTGTGACTCCATCCCAATAATTATTATCCTCTTGACGAGGATTTTGTAATTTTAGAACCAAAAACACTAGTATATTTTTCCATAGGCGAAAGAAATACTCCATACGTGGAAACATATGTAGAGCAACTAATCAAGCAGCTAACACATGTAGGCAAAGTAATGAAAACGTGATTCTTTTTTATTCTCTCTTAATGTGAGACCTTTCAATTGTTGAAAACCACGAGACTAAAAAATCAACTAATGCTCTACCGTTGCAGTTGCATTTCTTTTGAAAACTGCCTGAATTAAGTTCTTTACAAGAACCACTGAAGCACCGAATTAAAACAAAAATTACCCAACTCTGAAGTGAGACTAAACTTTCCACTCTAGGAAGAAAGCTCGATTCGCCATTGCAGTGTCATCGACTCCAAAACCTTCTCCTAACCATGGCTATCTTTATCATTTAGACACACCAAAAATTAGGGCTGTTCATGGTCGGTTTTGATTCGGTTTCTAGCCAAACCAAAACCGAAACCAATACTATTGGTTTCTAAAAATCTAAACCAAACCAATCCATTAACCATTGGTTTGGTTTCCAAATGGTTCCAGTTAGTTTCGGTTTGTCCCAGTGGTTTTTGGTTAACCAATAATTATGTCAAACCAAAAAAAAAAAAAAACACAAATCTACAGATAAAAAAATCGTAGTTGCCGATAGTATTGGTTTACTCAAATTTACAGACAAAAAAAATACAAAAAATATCAAGAATAGTTAAAGCTTACTCTAATTCTAGAGATCAAAATAAGATATATAATATATCTTAATTTAGTTATTGACAAATAAAAAAGAAGGAAGACGGGAAGAAAAAAGTCGAGTAGCAGTGGCTGTAGTTGGGGGTGGAGAAGGGAGGCGACTGAGAGAAGGAGAAAGAGAAAGAGGGAGAGTATCATAATGAAATATTAGATTTAGGGTTTCTATTTATCCTCTAAATCAATGGGTAGAATCTAATACTTGTAAATTAAAGGTAGAAACTAAGTTTAAAAATTAATCGGTTTTCTAATAGTTTTTGGTTCGGTTTTAGAGGTCAAACCAAACCAAAACCAACACTATCGGTTTTCCACTTTCTACACCGTAGCCAATCCATTAGTAAATGGTTCGGTTTGGTTTCTTCCTAATTGGTCTGGTTTGGTCCGGTTCCAGCGAAAAACCGAAACCATGTTCAGCCCTACCAAAAATAGTTTAACATGGTCGATTCATGACTTCCTGTTACACTAAATCTGCAACTCCATGACTATAACCATCATTTGGACACCCAAAAAAATATTTTTGCATGGCCAAATCACGAACTGTTGTTACACAAATTTGTAGCACCATGACAATAGACCTTAGAATAGGTAACAGATATATCAATTTAAGGAACACTTGTATCAGTCCCAAAATAAACCAAAATTTCCAAATAAATAAATATACTAGAAAAATCTGAATAAAAAGAAATTTTTCCCAGATTATAAGTATCAATATACCAGAGACATATCGATGCTATATCACGGATATTAAACGACAATAAAGTCTTCATTACATGAGCAAAACCAACAACACCATGACTGGAACTAACAGCAGTTCAATATACTAAGGGAAAAGTGAACAAAAAATAGCATACATCTTCGGAACGATGGAAAATATCCCACCAGCTAACAACCCCTCACTTTAACGAACTCTGCTTCTTGATTTCTTCCTTGGATTCTCATTACCTATCGTTAAAAGAACAACCAATAAAATGTTAATCAATCAAAATAATATAGTTTGCTTGATAGATAGAACAAGTATGCGGGGCACATAAAATGAATAACATATCAAACGGTCAAAACTTAGAAAATAAAAAACATACCAAATAGTCCTTGAGACTACCATGCCTCTCACTGTTGTGTGAGCCCCAAATGTTAGAGACCTGCATATGAACACGCAAGAATTCAGAATCTTTTAACTTAAGGATAGGCAACAGTCATGAATGATACAAGCTGCAACAATGAACAACTTACTCTCAACGAAGCACATGACACCTTACTCTGCAGTTAAGGAAACAACCTCGCAACCCTTGCCACCACTTTCCATGACGAGTCTCAGTATATCATTGCAGGCCCTAAGCACAGAAACTCCATTAGTGATGCACAATGAGCTTTACGCATCGACAAATAAGACCTCTTCAGTAATAACATAAATATAAAAGAATTATCATAGTCGTATTCTTTGTCATATTATATATTATCACTCACATAAGAAGAACTCAAGTAATCTAATCTGATATAACTAGGTCAAATATCTTCACATTCAATTGTAGCTTCTATTAGACACTCGAAGAGGAAGTGAACAACATACAAGCCATACAATGTGAAGCTACAATAGGTGGAATTAAAACAGATTTGATGCATCTCCATGAAATTTTCCCTTACATACAAAGTGAAACTTCATGACGCAAGCAGTAAACAATAGGAATAAAGTACTACCTAACATTCTACAGTTTTTTCAACAACATCCAACAATTCTGGCCCCGTAATGGTGGCAAGATCGTTCCATAAAGAAGTTACAACAGTTTTGTTTCTGCAATTAAAATCGACTTCTTATATAAATAATGTGTGAAATCAGAAATACTTACAAGTCATTGGCAATTGTTATGTCACACTTTGGGATAGTCTCGTAATTAGTTTTCCTTTTGATGCTCATAGTAGGGGAAACTCTTTGAAGAAACCAAATAACATATGGAAATTCAAAAAAACAATATATATAACTAAAGTAAATCAGACTACAGAGATCCGAAAACAAAAAGCAATAGGGCAGGTTCATGCAAGGTGTAATTGGTGTTATACCTACACACCAATTTCCATGACGAATTTCAGTACACCACTTTCTTTGCATATCTGTAATCCTACGGAACGCTATTGGACTCTCCTCAGTAGTACGACGACGAGATGGATCAGTACTTGAACCCTATTATTGCATCCCAGCTGCTGGAAATTGTAGAAAGACTTGATGAACCACTTGTTTGTCCCAAAAGATTAGAGCTACTTAACTGCAGGAGATAGAACGAAAAGATAGGCTACATTAAAACCTAATATAACACAATATCCAGAGGAAACCATTGCAATACGAGGTTATTGGACATTGCTGGCACTCAAAATCTATCCATCAAATGCAAAATCAAACTGAAAACCTGCAAGAAAACAAAAATCACTTTAGACTCTGTGGGGTAGCACAAATAGAAAGGAAAAGAAATAGACTAAAGTCTAAATGAGCACACCTTCGTGTACAAAGAGATAGCAGAATACTCTTCTGAAACAAGTATAATCAGGCTGAGCATCAGATTGGACATATGTAACCGTAAGAAAGAAGCAACTCCACTAAGTATGTACTACAACGAAATGATATCACAAATTATCAATTGAGTAAGTAAAAGTGAAGCACTTTCGGTTTGAACATACTTGGAACTGATTCACTTTTGTCAAGAGGCTGTAGAGAACTAGTTATTGCCTGCAACAAGAGGAGAAGATCTGTCAGCATATCTACCAACACAATAGTGATTAAAATTAAATTGATACATGAAGACCTTTACAAGGTTCCACGAACAATACTCACTTGCAATTTTCAGCACATCCAAGAAGAATATCAAGGTCTGTACAAGGATCCATAAGCAAGCTTCTGCAACACAATATACAAGGGGGAACAAAATCAGTTAATTATATTGGCTGGCGCAGATTTATCAAGCTCTGGAAAAATAATCCAGGAAAAAGTCCAGATCATAAGGGTACAATTACAGTACGTTAGAAACGAAGTATACGAATCAAAACCAAATCCAAATAAGCATCAAATATGAACAATTGAACGAATGACCTGAAAGAAAGAAAGGTTCCAATCCTAAAGTTAATGAACTATCATATAAATAACTGAGTGAATATACAGGGCCAACCAGGTATGCTGTAATACGTCTCTTCGAACAGTAAAGCTCATGGTTCATACATTCAACCAAACCCAGTCGTGCCCGCTTCTCCTCCAAAGCCCTAATAGCACCAGCACTGTTAGTACAGCAGACGAGAGCCTATACTGAAAGGTTACGGAGCAGCATTTATTTTGCAGGGAGTCAAGGTACCTTGCCGAAAATGGCATGATCGGAAATTTCTGGCTTATTTCACTGAAGATAAACCTAGATGCTTTCATCTTCAAACTGTAGCTTTTGTCCTCGGCTCTTTTATAAATGGTTGTTTGCTTCTCATCCACTAGTTTTGGCTGCAAAATCAAATTCCTAAATTAAGAATCGAATGAAAGATGGATGCAATATGCAGTCGCATTTTTGCATGATGAATGTGATTACTGCAGTTACACTTACCTTGCCCTCCCCCATGCTGACAACTATAACAATTGCATACACTTCATTCTCCTCAAACTCTGCATCGTCAACTCTGGTCTCTGGATTAGATACACTCAGTATGACCTTGTTCCCATCAATCACAAATTGCTTTAGTTGGTGACTAAGAACATCTTCAACAATCTTGCAGTCATATGCAGCAGCAACTTTCTGAATAGCTTTCGTGACATCTTTGTTCTGCATCCTCAAGAAAGACTTTATAAATAAGTTTTCAAATATTGGAAGCAAATCCACTTCAAGAGGCGACTTTAAAATGAAACACATCATACATGATAGCCCAGCTAAATTGCAAAACAGAACGATATAATATAGATCCCAAAGCCAAAAAACTCTTGAGTTTTAAGGGCCAAAAAAGCTTATACAGAACCTTGTCTCATTTATTCGAGTCGGTCAAAGTGCAAACCTTACAGGTTAGTTGATTGAAGGTAAACATTCTCTGAATGCCCAGGGATAATTTTTCTAGGTGATTACTGCTATTACTAGTCAGTTCAATTTGGAAGCACAGTCATACTATTTGAGCCAACAAAGAGAGAAGAAATAGAAAACCAAATTATATGCTGCTCTATCAGAGTGACCAAGGCAGATAAAAAATCACAGATTTTCCCAAGGCTTAGATTTAGTTGTCATCAGAAGTCATTCTCGCAACAAACTATCCAAGAAGCACGGAAAGCATATTAGTCGTAAGCTTTAGTGAATGGAAAGAATTGAAAGAAAGGAAATGTTGATGTACCAGTGTAACAATGACCATAGTTTATATAGTAAGATATCATCACTCAAAGAATGTATATACGAACCAATGAATGCCAAACAACAGTATTTCCAGAAATCATTTGCTAAACATTAATAAGATGAATATGTAGGGTAAATGTCATCAACCAAATGAAAGGATGACAAATAACAATATTTCCTGCAACTACCTTCATTGAAGCAGCTATATCTAGTATAACATGGGGTTTGATTTCATCATGTGGTGCTAAAAAAAAATCGTGATTTGTGGAAACAAAGCCAACTAGCAAAAAGAAACCCAGGAGTAAGAAGCTGCTATATCTGTTCAAGTTTGTAAAGGATCCAATGCTTAGGCACATTGAGGCTATTCAAATGCTTCTTCAACCTTTTTCCTGGAATAAACAAGTAGTATTACCACAACAAAATTAGTTCACAAATTTAAAACAATATATAAACGAACACAAACACATGGCAAAAATTGAAGAAGTTAAAAAGAGAGATAGAGACTTATGCTTCTCATACCCATCTCAACAGCAGTAAGAACCCTAAAATCATCTACATTACATCTACATCTATCTTCATACAAACACAAATCTACACCTGTATACAAAAATAAAAACCCTAATCACAAAAATGAACCAAAAAATCTCCAAAAATCCCTACCGAACTAAACAATCACATATCTAAACAAGACTGAAAGGAAGATTACAAAGGTAAACACAACCAAACCTCCGATAATGAAATCAAGGAACAACTAAAATCAAAGCTTATATAAAACAACAACCAACATTCTTGTATCTCATCATTTAAAAATAAAAATAGCTTCCACACAAAAATTCGAACTCGAACTCAAACCAAAAACTCAACTAATCAAAACTGAAGTTAAAAGGTAGGATTTATACCTGATAAGAATCAACAAGATTGCTACAACCTTGCTCAATAAATTAAATTGGTTGTTAGGGATTCAGGGAAAAAAATCAATTTCTAGGGCTACGAAGAACAGGATTTATAGTGATACATTGACATTTCTGGTTTTGAGGTTTTGAGAATGATGAAAACCCCGGGTGATTGATTAATCGTTTTTATATAAGATGTTGATTTTCAGATTAGAGGAGATTTTAGATTTCTCTGAAGAACAATACCTACTTATCCCCGGAGAGAGAAGAGAGAGGAGAAGAAAAGAAAAGAAAAAAAGAAAAAACCTTTTTGTTCTTTCAGTAGGCGTAGGTCAAGGTAAGACCGGGTCTAATGGACCTCCAAGATCCAGGATTTGAACCCAAAAGCGTGGTGTAAAGTGACACTATTTGCCTGATTCGGGATTCCCATCTCCTCCAAGCGATTGCTTGGATGTAATCCGTGTACAAAATGGCGTACCAAAAAAGCATCATACGCCGTTATAAATGGTGTTTTGTCACTGTTTTATAAAAATTCAAATTCACTATCATATAGACCGTTGGATTCATAATCCTATTGGAGATCTAAAGGCTAATAATGATAAGCCATTTCAAATGGCATCCTACGCCATTTCAAACGGCGTTTTGACTTTGAATGTTGAATTTCCATTAGACTTGGTACTTGAAATTCAGTGACGTGGATCCAAGAAAAAGCTTGAATCTTGGACCACGATTAGAGTAAGTCTAATGGGTCAAAGTAGTTTCTCCTCGAATAGAAATTATTAAAGAAAACAAATGAAATATCACAAAATAATGATTTGAGTTTGGGAGGGAGGACGATTTTTAGATGAGAAAAAAGAAGGAAAATTTTGGGAAACCAATTTATAAATTTTCTAGATTGATTTGGAATTAAAGTAAAATATTAAAAAATAAAATAGAAACATATTTAATTTTAAACACACTAACATATATAAATGTTTTCATAAGAAATGCCACAATTTACAACTGATACACCTACTGCCAAAATATTGGTCAATTATTTCCCTCCTTTTAGTGCCAACAAGGCTTTCGTGAAAATACTAACAATTTTTTCGTTCATACACGTGCTTTTGGTACGTTGCATGTATTATTCACCCAATCCGTTTGTTTAAGATCCTCAGTTAGATTATGTCTATCTCACTGCTGTTGTAGGATCCAACCAAACTTCGAATTGTGAAATTACCTTGTATTGATATCTTGATCATTTCTTTTGTTTCTCCTCAATGTTTTTTCTTCTTCTCCC
The DNA here is from genome assembly GCF_003573695.1 of Papaver somniferum. Lineage (NCBI taxonomy): Eukaryota > Viridiplantae > Streptophyta > Magnoliopsida > Ranunculales > Papaveraceae > Papaver > Papaver somniferum. The sequence continues at coordinate 79,137,923 of NC_039366.1, forward strand.
TCGACTGTCCTCTCAACAAAACTCCCACAACTAAATTCAATTGTATTTCGAAAGATTAATGGCTGAGATCAACAATTCAGTCGATTGTTTTCTCTTCTTCGATCAGGATGCACATTTCCTAAAACTAAAATCGTTTTTCATTGTATTCTTTAATGTTATGGTTTTCTTAATTTTGGGGATTTTATTTGATTTATGTGTATCAATGGTCTTGAAGGTTTTCCTATTCAATGATGACACCAAATTTAACATTAGTGTAGCATTTTCAACTTATTGGTCCTGAAATTAGTTGAACATGGGCTTTAACGCTACGTTCCAAATTTGTAAGTTCATTTTTTTTCCACTTAGTTTGCAGCAACAAATTTAATTTGTTAGTTATGTATACTAAAATTTTATTACTATTTTGATGGTATTTGCATTTGGATTCATTTAGTCGTTTGTTGTTGAACAGGATGAATCCAGAACACCAGATATGGATACATCCTAGAGTCGTTATGCCGCTCGAAAAAAAATAGGATGAACGAAGAACAACGACATTGAAACATACAACATCAAGAAAATATGTCAACTGAGGAGAGGTTGCTGAAAAATGAGCTTTTTTGCAGAACCAATTATGAAAAGAAAGAAAATACAGAGTATTATATTTACGCCTTTTTTTATTATTATTTACCGTTAATGGAGGACCAATTATTATGAAAATAAAGAAAACGAAATGAGCTAGCTTCTACGAGAAGTGGGCTGATAGTTCGCTGGGTACACACTATGGACACGTAAACAAACCAAAGTGGCTAAATAAATCCTCGGTTGGCCATTGGTAACTAGGTGTGTCTAATGCCATCCTACACAATATACATATTAAAAATTCGTCGACGTGCCCATATACTTATATATGGATACGTGTCATGGGTTTAGACTTAAATCCATGACTAAATGGTGCTTTTTGGCCACAAGTCATGAGTTCAGACTTAAACCCATAACCAACTTGTAACCTAAAATGTGGCTACAAAAACCTCGCGTTTTTAGGGGCCACTCAAAAGGATTTAGGGGCCAACAATAAAACAAAAAAGGTCACTCAAAGGGAAAATGTAGCCAGCCCTTATCTCGCGTAATTCGTAATGGAAAAATTACCCTTATATATTCGAAGGATATGATAACATTTTTATCCTCCGATTTCAATCGGAAGCCAAAATATTACCCAGACTTCCGATTGTATTCGGTGCAGTATTAGAATGATTTTTGTTTCATTTTTTCCATTTCTTTTTCATTTTTGAGTTGTTAGAGTTATATAGAAGAAGGTGAAGGAAAAAAGGGAAAACCCATTTTATCACTACAAAAATGGATGGTTATGAAGAAGAAGGTGAGAATCATGGCGAAGACGATTTGAGGTGTATGTTGAATGATCCAAACTTTTGTGAAGAGGAAAACCTAGACGACCCTTTCATGGAAGAAAATGGAGAATCGCCTGATATTGAAGCTAACGATGCATGTAAAACACAGGTATTGTGTTAAGAAACTCAAATACTCGATTTGCATGCGTTTGTGTGCTTTTGTAAACAAGAAAAACCGATTATTGCATGCATTGAATGCCATGAACTACCCAGATTCGGTAGATAATTTCTCGAATAAACTTACGAATATAACACACAGAGTTATATTCGGTAGTTCCAAGATAGTAGTTTACTGCCGAATATGAGAAAAAACCCCAAACTGGTTTTCCAAAAAAATCTACATTTGGTAGTTATGTAGAGTTATTTACCCCCGAATGGCCCCAAAAACGAATTCCTCAAAAAATTTCAAAACTCAGTATTCTTATCATTTACAATCGGTAATAGTTTAACATTATTTGACTGCCGAATATAACAGTGGCCTCAAAATAAATTTTCGAAAACTTGAAAATCGGATGTTTATCGATTAAAGTTATCTCCCGGTTATTTATATTCGGTTGTTTTACTATATATTTTAGCTTCCGATTATATCATTTTTTGCACTCAGTAAACTGTGTACATTCATTTGCATAAATCGGGTGTTTTGGGTAACCGATAGGATTCCGAATATAGTATATTCGGCAGTTTGACTTATTTAATAACCTCCGATTATTGTATAATAATTTGTTGCTTTCATATGCAGGCCGTTGAAGAGTTTGTTGATGATTTCTATTTGAGGCCCGACACTTCCCTATACTATGCAAACGATTTGGTATACTCATTACTACTTTCTTTTTTTCAAAATTTATATGTTAAATGGTTATGCTTATTAGGTTTGTTTTGTTTTATGCACGTTTAGGCATTTGGAAGTAAGAAGGAGGCAAAGGAATGGCTTATGAACAAGGCAAAAGATAACATGTGCGTGGTAGTTCAAAATAATCATGTTAGTGACACTCGATTTGAAATGATTTGTGAGCGAGGTGGGACGCGAAAGAGTCACGAGGGAAAGAATAGTAAGTACGTACGGAAGACGAATACGAAATACCGAAGCAATACCAAGAAGATAGGATGCCCATTTAAGATTGTCTTCTATAAGCCCGATGGTATTAAAGGTAAAGAGTATAAAATGTATAAAGTTGATAACGGTTGTCACAACCATGATGATCCGTTGGATTTAATTGGACATGTAATGGTTTCCAAGTTAAAACAACATCAAATGCAGACGGTGAGGTTTATGCGGATCCAAAAAGCGAGTGCGATCTTAAGTAAAATAAAGGTGGACGACCCCGATAACTTGTCTTCTTTGTCTACAATTAAGTCGGCCCTAGCTACGATCAAAAGGACTGAATGGGATGGTAGAACGGTCATGCAACAATCTGAGTGGTTAGTGGAGTTACACGGCTACACCTTGAGAAGGGAAGAAAAGGATGGTATAGTGGTTCGTATTTTCTTGGCACATCCCGAAATGATCCAATTGGCTCAATGCTTTCATCAAAATTTGTTGATGGATGCTACATATAAGACAAACAAGTATAACATGCCGTTGTTGAACATTGCTTGCCATACTTCGGACAAAAACACGTTTACGATTGCATGGGGTTTAATGGATCATGAGAACAATGTGAGTTTCATTTGGATGTTGGAGACGTTGAGGTCCATTTATAACGGTGATAATTTTCTAAGGGTTATTGTAACGGATAACGATCAAGCCTTAATGCATGCAATAGCGGTAATGTTTCCGGAAGCCCAAAACTTGCGATGTACGTGGCACATTCAATGCAATCTCAAAACCAATTGCCATCATCATTTCCAAGCTAAAAGACCAAGAAAGGGTAGCAAGAGGTCAAAGGAAGAGGATGAGCGCATTAGTAAATTAACTGATGTATTTTCAAAAGTTGTTGTAGATTGTGGTAAAAGGGGTTCTTTTCGAACTTGTGAAGGTAACTCTTTTTTTTTTTTTAGATTTAATAAAAATAAAGCAAATTAATTTTCAAAGAGTGATGTCAAGATTTAAAATGGACTAAGGCTCCGGATTCACTATTACATCAAGTTGATTGGTTACAAAAATATTTCATAATTATTATCTAGCTCTTTTTCCATTAAATCACTTATTAATCTATAAGGTGTCCAAATATTAAATTGTAATCCTTAAGCATGATTTATCAAAGAATTAATTCTAAGCATAAAACATCAAACTGATTCACAACTAATTAAGAAAACCATTTTTATCTCTTTTTTTTTATTGATCCAAGTGAATTAAATAAAATAAATAATTAAGAAATTATAAAAAGAATTTACCAATTAAACATGAGTGAATAGCTCCTCCGTCGCCTCAGTCACCAGGTATTTTAGCCACTCATCATGTTGGAAAACCTCTCAAAATATTTCATTGATGCTCAAAAGTGTTTTACAATGAAGAGAAAGACAAGAAAATGATATAAAACAGAATTCTGCGACCCACAAAAGGCGTCCAGAGTCAAACACAAAGCTGAAGTGATGTTGTCGTTGGGAAACTACGACCCACAGGTGACAGTCGATGTCACTGTTGATAAACGACTGTCCCTGAGGGTATTATGTTCTTCGTGTTCTTCCTTGCACCAGCAGCAAGCTTCTCTTCTCTGCGTGATTTTCTTTTGATTCTCTCGACTCCTAAACTTTCTCCAAGACTCTCCAAACTTGCTAGCTTCAATTGTACGTGTATTTATAGTGAATTGAGGCCAAAAATCCGACCATTGATTGCGTATATACTCTCTTTAATTCGATTATTCCTTGCTGCCAAAAATAACGATAATTTCCATTTTTAATCCCATGCACGCGTTAGATTTGATCCTGCACGCTCTAGTTAGCCTTCTCCACGTCTCAGCCCTCTTCCAGCGCTATTAGAACTCCTCCATGCACACAAGAACTTCAATTTTGCTCGTGTTACAGTACACGTGCTCTGTTTTGGGTGTGTGAATCATCACGCGTTTTCCAGCCAATTCCGATCGAACCCACTGCCCAAAATGTGTTCCTTAACCTATATCACATCTCTCTATCAAATTTCAGCCATTGAATCGACCCGTAACCCCTTCATTTTTGTGATCAAACTTCTGCCAGTTGAGAATTTAATTTCCCGCCAAAAAACGAATTTGAATGTTGAAGATGATATGCCCCCTATCCTGAACTGGGGTGCGAATAGCAGATTCCTTGGGGTGACCTGGGTGTGCCCCTTAGTAATTAGGTTACCCCTTATCCAAAAGCGAGAGTCCGAATAACACTTGTCCTCCGGGTGCCAAAATCAACTTTTCGAGCCGAATTTTCCAAAAATGTTTATTTCCTAAAAATACATAAAAACACAATATTAGTACAAAAATAGAGTTCCAACAATACGGACATTGAGGATAAATTAGACACAAAAATGCGTCTATCATTAACCGTGGAAGAACGTAAGGAAGAGGATAGGTTATTTGAAGAAAAGTGGAAGGAGGATGGAATTATTTGGAAAATGTTCATGAAAGCATGGGACAAAATTGGTTGGTCGATGACCGAGGAAATTTACGAATGTAACTTGAAGAAATTTGAGGATGAATACGGCACGGACTACCCAAAACCGGTTGAGTATTGTAAAAAACAATGGTTAACGATTAAGGAGAGGTTTGTGTTTGCATGGACATATGAATATCGTAATTTCAAGAACGAGGCGACAAGCATTGCGGAGGGGTCTCATGGTCGACTAAAGAAAATACTAATTGGTAGTCAAAATGGAGTTGTGTCGATCCAAGAAGCAATCCATGAATTCACCAATCGTGATCTCATAAAGATTAGGAAATGTATGCAATTTAGTGTACATCAATTCCCAATGGAAGCCGAATTTGAAGATGAGCCGGAACCTAAGAAAAGAGGTCGTCCAAGAAATGATCAAAGTGGACCAACCACCCGAAAAGTAAGGCCAAAGATCTCTACAGATCCTTCTCAAGTAAGTCAACCCAATGTTGTCGAAGAAGTTGTTGAGCAAATGACCGCCTCGCAACAAACCCAACCAATGGAAATTCTTACTATAAAAGAGGACAAAGGTACTCTTCGTTGCCCTAGAGATCTTAATGGAAGACCAAATCGATCCACATATACAATATACAAAGAGTATTTGGAACAACTCCCTCCACTTATCATTCCATTTGTTTTGTCGACCGACGAGGTTGATGGGGATGGAAATTGTGGGTTTCACGTTGCTACGGAACAAATGGGTTACTTTAGAGAGGCGGATATCGAAGATGTCACCCAATGCCAATATTTAAGAAATAAGATGGCGGTACAACTAGTGAAGGACAAGGGTTTTTATATGGAGATGATGAGGCGAGGAGATAGATACGACAAAGAACAAGAGTTCAAAGACTTAGTTGCGCGTGTGAAGTGCCGAAAGGGATTTAAGACAATCGGATCCAAGTATTGGATGACAATGCCTAAATTTGGATATCTCCTAGCGGACGTTTTGAATTGCGTGGTACATTTCTTTGTTCCTCCTATGTATGGACTTAGCATGACGTTTGCACCCACAAGAACGGCTCGGGACGAGTCGGTTAAAGATATAAGAATCGTAATGGCATTTGTGAATGAAATGCATTTTATCGGTTTAAGAGTAAAGAAAGATTGTCCGTTACCTCCGTTGAGTAAGTGGCACGATTACTTCCCGATGAACCATTGCAAGGATTGGGTGAAACAATATGAGTCCAACATGGTTGATTGGGATCGCGTTATGGACAACAACTTTCCCGCTGAGTTACTCGAATTGATCCCCTCGGATGATGATGATGTTTGATCGTTTTTTTTTCGAACATGTAATTTGTACAAGTTTTTTGGAAACTTTTTTGTGAAGATATATGATTTAATCGGTCGCAAAAAATACAATGTTGTCTCCCGAATGCAGGAATCGGGCTCTTTGATAACGTTTTGATTCTGAATATTATAATCGGTTGGTAATGATACACGTTTTGATTCTGAATATTATAATCGGTAGAACTCTTAAATATCTATCTACCGATTTGGTGGGTATTTCGAGGCACGACTATAATTTTTTTTGAAACTATGTAATAGGAACAACAGTATTATAACACTTCAATCCGATTAATCATATTCGGGAATTCCATATTTTATCAAACCGCCGATTAATATTAAAAATTTGAATTTACAGCACTCAAACATCACATGTTATTCTTTTTTCCCAGTCCGAGATGCAACAATCAACGCGGCTTCGAAATGTAGAAACGACTCTCCTCTCCACTTGGAATAAGCATCTTGTGCCGCAAACCTGTCGTCTCTGTGCCTAGCAAGAATACGGTTGTACTCGGTGCACAATTTTACAATCGGTTGCTAACGATACATGTATTTCCTCCGAAACGGACATTCGGTAGCGAACTTAAATTTTTATCTACCGATTAGGTTGGTATTTCTAAACACGACTATATTATTCGGAGGATAATTTTTTTTTGTAAAGTCCCGATGTACGATGGCCCAAAAATCAGAATTTGGGAAAAACTGATACTTTTCAAATTTTGAACTTGCAATAATCGGAAGTCAACTCAGTTACCCAAACTTCCGAATATGGGTTGTCTAACCTTCTATATTGGCCCTTGGAACCACCTAGAGCCGGAATGGTTTGTTTTGAACTTGTAATATTCGGAGGATAATTTTTTTTTTGTAAAGTCTCGAATGTACAATGGCCCAAAAATCAGAATTTGGGAAAAAATGATACTTTTCAAATTTTGAACTTGCAATAATCGGAAATCAACTCAGTTACCCAACTTCCGAATATGGGTTGTCTAACCTTCTATATTGGTCATTGGAACCACCTAGAGCCATGAAATGGTTTGTTTTGAACTTGTAATATTCGGAGGATAATTTTTTTTGTAAAGTCCCGAATGTACGATGGCCCAAAAATCAGAATTTGGGAAAAACTGATACTTTTCAAATTTTGAACTTGCAATAATCGGAAGTCAACTCAGTTACCCAAACTTCCGAATATGGGTTGTCTAACCTTCTATATTGGCCCTTGGAACCACCTAGGGCCATGGCATGGTTTGTTTTGAACTTGTAATATTCGGAGGATAATTTTTTTTTGTAAAGTCCCGAATGTACGATGGCCCAAAAATCAGAATTTAGGAAAAACTGATACTTTTCAAATTTTGAACTTGCAATAATCGGAAGTTAACTCAGTTACCCAAACTTCCGAATATGGGTTATCTAACCTTCTATATTGGCCCTTGTAAAGTCCCGAATGTACAACACAAATCATTGTCATTTATCTGCTCTTCTTTACTTTACGACCGTGACTACCTCCCAGTCCTTCACGACCACGGGTTTGAGCACCTTCAGTTGGAGCAGCTTCTGTTGGAGCACCTTCAGCGCTCGATGAAGCTCGAGTTCTTTTACCCGTATTTGATACTGCCACCTTGGGCAGATGCCTCTTCGTGACTTTCTCCCCAAACTGGGCAGCATAATCTTCGTTATCCATATTATCAACTAGATCTCTAGCCTCTTTGATCTTCTCAGCTGGCATGGGATCTCCGCTCTTCAGGCATGCAGTTAACATTTTGGAAACACGCTTGAACCTATTCACCTGTTTTTTATACGTAATGACATAACATCAAACGGTAATTACCTAAGATTTATAGGAACAATATAAAATGAACAAAAATATAAGAACACGCACCAGTCTATCATAACCAGCTGGTTTGTCTTTGATGATACAATTATAACTTGAAGCCGCCGCAGTAGTGTTGGATTTGATTTCACGGATAACCAAAGGATGTGATACGTTGTTATACCAACTCATATAGCCTATAGAATTTTCATCACCTCGGGTGGTTCGTCTACCAGTGTTGATAATGAAGTCATTCCTCTTATCCCAGTTATCAAGAACAGTAGGTGGGCCTGTGTGAACAATCGTGAGATTGTCACCACTAGAAGAGCACAACTCCAACTCCAATTTGTAGTAATCCTCCATTTCCTCCACAGGTTGATGTTGTATATACCCGTGTTGTCGCATCACCCTAGAGGGGTTATACATCACATATCATGTGGGGTGCCACAATGGTCCAAAATAAAGGGACAAGTCCGACTGAAAATTTATATGCCCACTGGATCGATCTTCATTGTATGGATCAAAGCATACGTCCGAGGCCTTCAATTGGTCCAAAATCTCCCTCATGTGAATCAACTGCTGCTCTTTTGTCCTAGAACGGTTGTCTTCAAATATATACTTTGTTCCTCTAGGAGTACCTTTGCACCACCCCGGGTTATCTCCGGCCAACTTCAGGATAGGGAAGTGGTCATAGATCCATGCCTATATACATAAGAAACCAAGTTTTAGTAAATAGATTGTGTATATTCGTTAGTAATTTCCAAACATTATTTCTGATTATATATAATCGGAAATAAAACTAAGTACCTATCCACCGAATAACCAACATTCAGAAATAGATATGGATCATTTCCTAACGAATATGCGTCATTTGGAGTTCAGTAACCTATAGTTTTTCTGGCCTGTATATTCGGTTCTAATATCAAAAGAATATTTCTGATTATATATAATCGGAAAACAAAATAAGTACCTAGCCACCGAATAACCAACATTCGGAAAAAGAGATGGATCATTTCCTACCGAATATGCGTCATTTGGAGTTCAGTAACCTATAATACTTTGGCCTATATATTTGGCAGTAACTCCCCAAGACTAAACTCCGATTCTAAACAATCAGAAGTAAAACTAAGTAACATGTTCCCGAATAACCTACATTCGGAAGTTAACAATGTAGATATCCTACCGAATATGCATAGTTTGGAGTTATGAATATGCATCATATGTATTGTCTACCGAATAACTATAGAGTGAGTTATAGAGTTAAAGAAAAAACCTGCAATAGATCCACGTTCCCGGCAACTTGGCAGGTTCCTAGCCTCGAAGCCTTTCTCAACTCTTCCATCAAGAATGCTAGGCATGCCGTGCCCCAAGAATAGTCACCGACTTCATGGAGAGGATCCAAAAGTCGTATAAGGTTGGCGTCGATCCGGTTGCCAGAAGTATTGGGGAATATGACACATCCCAATACACAAAGGAGATATGCGGTGGCAGCGTGGTTCACTTGCTCATCAGTTAACGTTCCATTCTTTTCCTTCTCCAAGGTGCCTCGGAACATATTCATCAAAGTTGTAATGTTGATCTGTCTTGTTCTGTAACTTGCATGCCTCCTAAACTCTGCTGTTATTGTCTCTTCATCCCAACCTAAGCACTTTTTAGTGAGAGCATAAAGTTGTGCCCAACTTAACTGCTTTGTGTAGTTAAACTTCACAGCTGTGCCTTGATCGGGAAGGTTAAGAATCTGCACAACGTCATCCGGGGTAATCGTCATCTCCCCAAACGGCATATGGAAAGTATCGGTCTCGGGATACATTCTCTCCACGAACGCCGATATGGCCACACGATCACGTTCCAACAATGAATTCTCGGCGGCATTAGCTAACCCCGAGTTGGCAACAATTGATTTGAACCTTTCACATTCACCGGATAAAGGCCACGCAAGCATTTTTGTTGGTGCGGCGGTAGGTTTGAGTAGACGGACCGCATCTTGATGATCCTATTAAAGTACATAAAAAAAATCCTTAATACAAATATTACGATATACCACATAGACAATACATTAATAAAAAATAGTAATTTTATTACCTCGGTTTCGTATATTTCTCTGGCCCATGAGTCTTTGTATCCAAATAACAATTTTCCTCCATCCGCCGGTAGCCCAAGGATTGTGCCTGCTGGAATACCCTTCTTCTTCAATTGCTGAGGGACAAGATGTGATGCTTTCTTAGCAATATCATTCTTTACACCATCTTTTCCTTTTTTGGCTTTTTGGGTACCACTTGGTTGTCCTTCTTCTTCTACTCTTGGCACTGGATCAACTGGTTCAATTTCATGGTGGGGTGTAACATGTGGAGCAGTTGGTTCTGCACTTTGTTGAGCGGCTTGTTCAACACTTGGTTGCACCCCTTGTTCACTGCCTTGTTGTTCTACACTTTGTTCGGCACTTGGTTGCACTCCTTGTTGACTGCTTTGTTCTTGTAAGCTTTGTTGAGCACTTGAATTATCTTTGACACTCCTTTTCCTCCAAGCACTAGCTGTCACTTTTTCCTCCTTTCTCGACTTTGTCTAAACAACAAAGAAAGGAACAATATTTACAAACTATACAATCGGAAGACAAAGTATGGAAATATAACCCGAATATACACATTCGGACGTAAGAAGACACATACTGTTCCCGAATACAAAACAATCGAAAGCTAACTAAACATATTTACAACCGAATATGCATCAATTGGAGTTCAGAAGCTCTAAATTTTTCATCCTACACAATCGGAAGACAAAGTACACAACTATAACCCGAATGAACAAATTTGGAAGTAAGAAGACACATATTTTTCTCGAATGAAAAACAATCGGAATATATTTAAACATGTTTACAACCGAATATTCATCAATTGGAGTTCATAAACTCTAAAATTTTATCCTACACAATCGGAGGTATAAAACATTATATTGTCTTCCGAATAAATACTGGCCCCAAAATGGGATTTTTCCTATATCAGAAATTTTGAGATTTTTCAATATATATATATATATATATATTCGGTAGTGAGTGTACTTCCGAATACTGTGTGTCTACATAAATATATTCGGGAGCCAAAAAATTCATTAAACTACCGATTATTACCAGTTTGTATCCAGGAAGATATGGCCAACAATATTCGGCCGATAACCATAAAATATTTCTCCCGAATACTGTCGATGTTCTTGAGAAATGAAGAACACGACTACATTCGGAAGTAAATAAGCATGAATATCGCCCGAATCTGGATAAATAACCGAAAACCCTAGAAATTTTTTTTCTCGATTCGTCGAATTAAAGCGAAATAAACCCCAAAAATGATAGATTCTTACCTAATTGGGGCCATTTGAAGTTGACGAAGTGTTTGACTATCGGAATCGCCACCACCGACTACATCGACGGGTACTTCTTATTCGCGTTCTTCTTCATTTGCAGCAACAATTTCTTTATTTCTTGCTAAAATCCCAATCTTTGGATCGATACCCCGAGCAACGTTTTTGGTTCTAGGTCTGTGGGTTTCATTTCCCTTATCCATTGTTTTATAAACGAATCGACGATGTTTTGATTTTACGATTCGCGACGATGTTTCGGTTGAACACAAGAACGAGGGAAAGTTTTTTTTTCTTCCACAATCGGAAGATAATATGAAACTGGAAGAAGAAGAGTTGAAATGAGTAGATTTTTTTTTGATTTGGTTTTTATACAGTTTTACCAGAAGGGCATTTAACTTCAATATCATATAGGGTACCCCTTAACTAGAGTCTTTGGCTGAGTATAAATTGATGGCCCCTAAATCCTTTCGGGGTGGCCCCTAAAAACACTTTGTACAAAAACACTCTAGTTTTAACTACCTGTAGCCACGCAAATAACCTAAAGTGTGGCTAGGCTGGCCTATGCCACCTTTTGTACTAGTGTTAATGGAACATTGGTGAGTTTGGATTATAACATGTAAGATAACCAGGCATTTTGCTAGCAAAAATCTTGCTAATAAATGAACCACGAAATTTCACACAGAGTCGGTAGTAAAAATCGTGCTAATAAAAGATCTAAAGTTTATTAACAAGATGCAACTCTGTAAAAATCCCACATCTAGGCAATAAACTGTCTGGCCGAGAAAAATGGCTTTCTTACCACCTCTAGACTGACACATTTGTTTCTACAACAGAAAGGTCCACAGAAAATATAATAATTTACACGAGAAAGATCACTTTGAAGCCACTGAGGGTCGAGTCGTTTGAGAAAGCCTGAGTAAGCAGCTGACATATGACATTTACTCAATAATAGTACATTTCAGAATCCCAGAAGGGATGTCAAAATTTTGTCACTACATTGAAAAGGAAATTTAGCAAAAAACCTAAATTTAAGAAAGGACTACCAATTCATGTTGTATTGGTATATTTATGGGTGTTGGCCCTTGAATTGTTCAAAAAGGGACAAGCTCTTTTCTCTAGTTCTCCTAAGATACAAAACTACCTGTAATCTGCACCAATAGCTTCTGCAATTGACTTGAATCCATCCCTTTCTAAGCACTCTGCCAATTCAACCTGGATACAAAATAACAGTTTACATACCAAAAAACTAATTAATCACAAAAATACAAGAGTTTACAAACAAAAATGTTAGCTAATCACTTAAACAAGAAATTAAAAGGGGATTGGGGATGGGGAGGGGGTAATGAGCGAATTGGGTGGTGACCCAGTGCCATGTCGTCGCCGGTGCAACCAATGCGGGTATCACTACAGCAACAGCTCTCAACGACCACTAGTACAAATATACAAAAATATGCAAGAGAAATCTTATGGATCTCGTCGAAACTCTACGGTCCATATCTAAATTATCTTAAAGAGTTTTACACAATGACTGATCATCCTCACGGGTCATAAAGATCAGCCCTTTTGATCATCATGTTCGAACCTACAATGCAGAGCAGTTCCAGAAAAGGTGGGACGTAGTATATAGCATATTGTGAGAAGGAAAATATATTTTTTTATTTATTTAAAAAAGCACCTTCATTTTGGGAATGAGAGCTGGTCCCTCGTAGGCAAAAGCCGTGTAAAGCTGAACTAGAGATGCTCCAGCACGTATCTTCTTATATGCATCCTCGCCACTGGATTAAGATGGTATTGACAACATGTTCAGCCACTTTCTTACAAATTGTAGGCATATAACAATAAAATTGACAGATACAGGATGCTGTAAACTTTATACCCTTACTTGCTAATTCCCCCACAACCAATAAGAGGAATCTTCCCCTGGAACAGGAATATAACATGGTTAGAGAATAAATAGGTGACAAGATTAATATCGCAAGTTATAATCTGTCATTAACTTTTACACCCAGCTGCATGATCTTACTTTGTCTTAGTTTCACAGCTGATATTACAATTCGACATTAGCATTCTGTAGTTTCCAAAGACACTGCACCGAACTGATCAAATAATCTTTGTACTCAAATTTATTTTTGTACTCAGAATTTATTTTTCTAATTGAACTTAAGCCCATAAGGGATCATAATCCTGAATATCAGAAAAGTGATGACTGGAGATACAGTTCATAAACTTACCCTTGTCAGAAGATACATGTCCTTGAGCACGTTGGTTGACAGGTTAAATAGAGGTTTCCCACTTAAACCACCAGTTTCTTCAGAAACTGGGTTCTTACTAGCTGGATCTGGTCTTGCAATGGTTGTATTAGTTATGATCTGAGAGGGAAAGGTGAAGAATTGACCATTAATTTTTACTGACATGATAAGCCCCATATGTCTCCACATTGAAGCATGGACAGGAGAACCTCGACTGAAGATTTTAAAAGGATAAATATGGTCAAAATAATGAGAATTAATAACATACCAATCCATCCAAACGGAGAGTCAAAGCAACCTGAAACAAAATGATTAAAAACCATAAAAGAGATATTACTGGTGAAAAAAAACAAAAAAAAAAGAACATCTGAGTCGTAGTAGGCTGCACACTGCTGCAATATCTTCGAGATCTAGCTTGGACAAGTCTGGAGCAATTTTCACAAGCAGTGGAGGAGGGCCTTCCTCACCCCATTGCATTTCGTCACGAGCAGCTTGAACCTTGGCAAATAATTCAGTTATGACTAATAAGGAGCAGCAATGGTAGGATCGATACTATAACCCATGAGGAACTGGAGAGAAAAACAGCAAACTCGTAGCTGGGGAACCAACCTTTTTAACAAGATCCTGGAGTTGCTTTCGTCCTTGAAGCTTACGCAACCCTGGAGTATTTAGTGATGAAATGTTGATAACCTGCACATAAATTTAATATCAAACAAGCAGTCTAATGTCTATTGTATATACACAATCGAAAATCCATGCAGCCGATGACTAAATGTTGATCGAGTCAGCAAATATCTATGTGACATGCTGGCATGGAGACCTAAGAAACATACTTAAAAATTGACGAACTGAAGATAGAAATGAAACGTAACTTTAACATGGAAGATGCAAGTTTAACATCTATTCTAGAGTAGGACAAAGAAACGTAACTTCAGTATCTATTTGTTAGTGAGTGCTGCACAAGCTGATTCATCCCGTCTTTACTCTTTAAGCAAACAGTGTATATCATGTATTACGTGTCTCTTTAAGGACCTATTCTTAGCTAGTAGAGTATAAGAGCAAAAATCATGTATGGTGCATAGGCCTGTGGGCCTGGGGTGTGGGTATTAGATGGAGATGATGTAGTAACAATGTTCTCCTCACCATGAAGATGATCACCACCCTATTTCATGTTGTCAAACATTTCTAACCTATGTACTTCTAATAAATGAAGATGCAATCTCCCTTAATTTTCAAGTAAAAATCACTAATACTGGAGTCAAAATCCCAGATTACCCAGTGTACACTATGTTGTATTTATGAGATCTCTAGGAAGAAACCCCAGCAAACTAAAGGTATATTGTGAGTTCAGAATAGAAAAGCACATACTTACCAAGTAATCGGCGTACTGAGACAAAGTGTGAACTCCTTGAACATAGTCAGCAGCAGCATCTTCACTAGTCTTATTCTTGCCAAGATTGACACCCAGAATGCCAGGACCTGCTTTTCCTCCATGCGGGATTTCGTCACTGGACACAGGTGCAATGCTTGAAGTTTCAGCCAGCTTCCTTTTACCATGCTGAGCACCCAATCTCTTTGCAACAGCAACAATGCCTTCACTATTAAATCCACACCTATTTATAATAGCTCTGCCAACACCAATCATTTTGACATATTAAGGAACAGAACAAGAAGAAACTTAATGGTCTTTATAGTTGCTTAAGGAACTTGAGCTACACAAAGCCTAGCAGGACTCTCAATGAGCAAAAACAAATTTGGAAGCAAGCTATTATTATTTTGCAGACAAAATGTTCGGCAAGTCTTTTTTTGGAACTCACTAGTAGAAAATAACACTAAATGTTTGTATATCTGCTTTTTCTATATTCACCGTCGAGCTTATGAGCCTATTAACGATAGCAAACACGATACTATATACATGCTTACCCTTCCTCTCGCAGTCTAAAAATTCGAGGCTTTGGATTACCATCCTGTGGAGCAGGGGTTACGGAGCCAATCTCTACGAATCCAAAACCCATCCCTAATAAACCTTCAACTGCCTCCGCATTCTTATCAAAACCAGCAGAAAGACCTATAGGGTTCGAGAACCTCCGACCCCACACATCCATCCCCAATATTGATGGGTCCGGCCTCTTCTCTCTTGGGACCCAACCACGAGCTGCTGCTGCAACAGCTAAATGATGAGCAGTCTCTGCATCGAGGTAGGCAAAGAATGGGTTCACAAGCTTTGTTGCTGAAAATAGCCACCCACTGCACCAAATAGAAAACACTTCTGTCAGTACTTTAACAAAACGATTAAAAGAATCCATTTTGAGACATGCATTAAAATGTGTAAAACTGAGCGAAAAGCAGCAACCTCTTTGAGTAAAACAGTTCATGTTCAAGTACATCCATAGAAAGTATAACGAAATATGAACCAAAAATACAAAAAATCACTAAATCCCACAGAGGAACCGCCTAGCAGTGGAGACACTATAATGGATCACAATGTTTTACGAAATTGAGGAATAAGTGTTTGGATTCAACGTGGAAACAAAAATAATACCAGAAAGTTGCCTCATCCACAGTACTCGCATAAGCCCCTCCAGAAATAACTATGCCTAAAAAGGCTGCTGTAAAGATTCTTCCCTGTGGTGCAAACACATATAGAAAAATTAGAAGTGAATCAAGCATGTGTTTTCTTATTTGGTTAGTTTTTAAGATCAGACATCAAAAGAATGATATGAAGTCAATGCTAACTACAACGAAGCAATTTGATAAATCCCCACAAACAAAGACGAAATCATCATGTGAAAAATAAACTAACTACACACAAGATTAGAAAGGTCTGCACAACATCAATTGATTGTTTTAATATATGTCAACAAAAACAATAAAACCTTAACATTGCAACACAAATAGACGAATGAAAAGCAAGGAAACCATATGTTATTGCAACAACAGAGTTCTAAGGTGTCTCAACAGTCAAAATGATCAACATATCCACATACTATTTCTTAGTAGACTAATTTTTTCAGCCAATTACAATTTTTTTAGTACGATACTACACAGGCCTTAACAAGCTAGCCTGGCAGGCCCAGGCTAAACCAGGCCAGCCCTTGGCTGGCCAACTGGCTGTAAACTTGGGCCCGGCCTGGGCCCGGCCTGGGCCCGGCCTGACCTATTTAAGACACGGACCAGGCCAGGCCGGACCAGGCTCGGCCTGGCCTGGCCTCTTTGACACCTCTAGTTCAAGATTAAACTGTTTAATTTAAACATAAAACTGCCACATGAGAATCATATAGCATGGGTGTAAATCACCCATACTATTTCTCAAAATAAAACCCTTAAACCAAAAATTGAAGTTACCATTAGTACCCAGACGCAAACCCACAATTCAAAATTAAGCATAAATTTCCCATACCCAACTTTCCGCACTAAATAAAGGATTGACCTTTTTGCAACAAATAAATCTAATTCGCTAAAAAGTAACACAAAATATCAAACCCCATGACCTCAGAATAATAAGAAAACAAAACCCAGAATTGGGAAAAATAAAAAGAAGCTCATACGTTCTTTGGTAACTGAGGAATTTTGGGACGAATTTTAGGAACAGAACTTGAATATCTAACAGCTCCTAATCCTCCTCCACCACCACCAAAAGCTCCAATCTTTGCAAAAAAACCAATATCTCCCAGTCTTAGTGTGATCTTGCTTGGCTGCCTGGCATGTTGCATCATTGCATCAACTTCACTTCAGTCCACGATTTCCAGATCTGCATTCACAAATCACAAAGAATCGCTTGATAAGAAAATTCTGACATCCAACATTTCAGTACCTCAAAGCTTTCACCATTATAAGCAACAGTGCAACACACATACTCACATGCTAACCAAGCAAAAGATATGCAATCTAAAAAGTGACTACAAAATCTGGAGGTATAATACTTGTACTGCATTATATTGTAAAGACTGGGCGATGGGCTTTCACTAACAAAAAAACGACAGCATATCCAAAACAAACCTTTTAATCTTATGGTCTGAGTCAGACATTTTACTCATCCAACAATGCTTATAAACTGGACTCACAGAGTAACAAGGCGCAAAACCCTATTTACAGAGGTAACCAAGATTTCACCACTTAGTGTGTCCCTATTTCACAACCTCCCCTCTAACTTTACAACACCTGTGCCCTTAAAACCCTTCCAATCCTAAATTTCCCTCCAATTATCTAACCCCTGACAAAACATTCAATTTGCATTTACACATTATTCTTGCCTTCAAAGATTTAACAAAGATATGATGGTCAATAACAAAGATTTAAACAACATATATGTACGGAAATCAACCAACAGTTATGACATTGCATCCAACACATGCAAAATTTAACTGACATTGTACTAGTTAGAACCCAATTGCACTCACAGAAGAAAGTTAGAGAATTTTGACGTTGGATATAGACAGGGTACCCCCAAATTGATGAAAGTCATGAACAGTGACAAAGAACTAAGCAAAGGAAAAGAAGATTTACCTGCATCCAGTGTTTTAAAAAGCGAAAGCTTTACGCGATACGCTACCCTAGCAAAGTAAAGCGCTACCAGAAAGCGTAAGCGAAGCGCTGCTTCGCTAAATATATAAATTAGTGATACATGTAAATCTATATGAAAAACTAAGAAGTTGTAATCATAATAAAGGGTACTTGTACAAAGAAGTTTGCACATAGGCAATGTGTTTCCTCTTGTAACTGGACCACCAACATTGAGTACCATACTTCTATGTTATATATCCTTTTTGGTACACTTTCTAGCTTGGCCAGACATGGCTAAAGTATTCAAAAAGAATAGAATATCACAGAAGAAAGGAAGAGGAAGAAGAAATGGCTAATTAAGTGGTTAAACGAAATAATGGATATAGTTTTTAGGGTTTTAAAATATTATATAAAGCTGTAAAAATGGCTAAAAAAGACTTTTAAGGCCTGTTATCGGGCTCTAAAGCCCGGAAAAAAAACTGACATATTAAACCTAATAGCAAAGCGCAAGTATTAGGGCGTTTTTTTAGCAAAGCGTAAAAAAGCGCGTGTTAAAGCGTGAAGCGAAACGTTTTTTAAAACACTGCCTGCATCAAAGAAGCCTGGCAGCCAATCACTTAAGCATAGCAATGCTTGGACTAATTCTGAACAACATGTCAACAACTATATGATAAGCTACACAAATAGAAAAGGCTGATATAGAATCCACTATATGGTAACAAACTCATACTAAACAATAAATAGCACAATGATTTTTCACAAGATAGCTTCTGCACACATCTGAAAACGCATAAGATAAAAAGTAAGATAGGCATAGACATTGCATTTAAAAGTTGCAGCTTTACAAACTCATATTAGTATATTACCCTATTGCTTCCTTGTCTTGAAGACCCAATGACTGACATATGGGGTTGGCTTGGGTTGGAAATTGATGCATGATCCCAAATTTCAGAATAACATATACATATTTACTATAAACTTCACATAAAAATCTGATCGCCACAAGGCAGCATTGCTTGATGATGTAAGTGTTATAAGCTCCTATTCACTTAGCTGTAGTGACATAACAAGATTTGAAATACTGAAATACAACTATAATCTACACAGTCAACCACATATCCCTAATTATTCTTTAAATTACACAAAGCTAAAGGCAAAAGCAAAGAAACTATGGGTACTGTGACTACTGTCACATTTTTTGTACTTAACATCAACAACTCAGAGCATAACCAAGACACCTATGGTTCTTATTACATGCTGAAGGTTCAATACAAACAAATTGAACTGCAGATCACACAGCCACAACATCCATGAACTGAGAATCTTTAAGAGACATGAGAATACAACATGTGGCTAAACTTCACATCATTTTTTTAATCAAAATACTAACACTTGGAGATTACAACTTACATTCTTCTTCTTTGCTGCTACTGGAGTTTTAACACCTTTCTTGGGAGCCTGCAATAAACAAATGAAGCAATGGATATGATACTGAGGTTACAATCTGAAAAAAGTTCAATACAAATCGAAGCAAATCAATCTAAAACATTAGCTGAACAGAAACAACAATATGACCAAGAAATCATTCAATCACTTCAATGGGTTATATTCAAACATGAATCAGAAAGAACTGTTCTAGAGAATCAATTGAAGTTGTGTAAACCCTAGAAGAGGGAGGGATTTAGATCGAGCTGATATAGAAAAATCAAACCGCTAACTATCAATTTTAAGTTATTCTTCGACCTCATATTCCAGTTCAGTTTAAACCCATCTCAAATCTTTCATCCGAAGCCCTAATTTTTTATTGCAACACATAAACCCTAATTTCATAAGAATTGAACATAGAAATCGAACATAAATCATTAAGAGGGGGGAGCGAATCAATACCTGATTAAGAGATTAATTATTGGAGAAGTGAGAACTGAGTGATTAATCGAGAGGGGGGAGCGAGACTGAGACTGGAGAACATAGTGAGAATGAGATTTTGTTTCTGCAACACAAGACGGAGAAGTAAAGAAACAAAGGAGGATTGAAGGGGTAATTAAAAGTTTGTCAGGGGTATTTTAGGAATTAAAACCCAAAAAAATTACGGCCAAAATTTTTAACTAACCTAATGTTTTGTCAAAAACCCTGGTCAGAAAATTCTTTCGTTTTCTCTTCTTCTTCTTCTCTTCAAGTAGGAGGGGTTTAGCGTTTAGGGTGTACGGTGGCTCAGCTCTCAAGCTTTACTTCCTCATTCAAATCCTTTTCTTCAATCTCCATACCCTAGACTTGTATTATTAGTTGTAATTTTGGAGAAAAAAATGGGAATTTTTGAACCTTTCAGAGCTATTAGTTGTATTCAGTTCAGAGATTGGGTACTGAGACTTTTGTTACTGTTAGTGTTGGTAAAGCTTGGAAGATTTACGATATAAGTTATAAAAGTCTTATCTATCTCTAATTTTGGTTCTGATTTTTAAGTTCGAAGTTTTAATTTGTTCTTATTGATTTTCATCTGCAGTGTGCTAAGCTGACTTTGGTTCTTGTTGGTAAGTCTTAAACACTTTGAAGTCTTTACCAGTTAATTTCTTTTTGGGAAAATGATAGTTGCTGCAATTTTTTTTTTTTTGTTCTCTATAACTCAGTCTAGAGTTTGTTTGTTTTTGAAGGGCCTCAATGACCAAGGAAGATTCGTGCTCTTGCATCGTATCGTGATTTTACATTTGCTGCGTATGGGAATGACATTGCGGTTTATAAGCGTGCCCATCAGGTTATTTATGAATTTGAGTTTTTTTGTTTTAATTTTCATTTCATTCTAATCTAACTTAACATGGAGCAGTCTTTGAAAAATTATATGCCCCAAATTAGCATCTTCTTTTATTTATGAATTTGAGTTTTTTTTTTTTTGTTCCGTATTCAGTTCAGAGATTGGGTACTGATGTTTAGCATGTATAGAAGAATCATCTGTTCTAGTGATTGACAACGGTGATGGTAATGCTTACAGGTAGCAACTTGGAGTAGGCATAGTGAGAAGGTCAACTATTTGTTATTGTTCGGAGACCACATCTTAGAGCATCTCCAATAGAGGGTCAAGTTTTTTATTTTTCATGACACGTAGGATTTTAGACCCCCAATTAACATAAATCCATCTCCAATAGTTGGATTCTACAAACTGGAAAGGATGGGAAAATAAATATGAAGGTGTTAAAGAAAGTCTTATTTACACCTTCACTTGCACCTCCACGTCATATTTTCAATTATTTTATTTTTTTAGAAATTAGTTAAAGTAAAGATAAACGGTTAAGATTTGATCATGTAATATATTCAAAGATTAAACCCTTCACTATTGGAGATTGTTTTTTAACCATGGGGTCCTATATTTACTATATGTGTATAATCTCCTAAATAAAAGTCTTAATTAGACTTCCACGTAGGATTTTTTACACCCACTGTTGGAGATGCTCTTAAGTGTTGATATTAAAGGGAATCTGTTCATGTGGGCATTCAAAGGGATTGAGGATAATCTTGCTCCAGTTGGACACATTTTGTTGGACCAGAAATTCACTCCAAGCTGCATAATGCATCCAGATACGTACTTAAACAAGGTAATGTGTTCATTTGTCACTGCTTTTGGAAAGAGTTAGTACTTGAAATTCAAAAGTTATGTTCAAAATATTCACTTTTGCTTTATTTTTATTCATATATAAGTCCAATTGGGAAATTCGTGACATGCAGGTGATAATAGGAAGCCAAGAAGGTTCACTACAGCTTTGGAATGTCAGCTCAAAGAAGAAACTCTATGAGTTCAAGGGATGGAATTCATCCATCTGTTGTTGTGTTTCATCACCCGCCTTGGATGTTGTTGCAGTAGGTTGTGCGGATGGCAACGTTCATGTCCATAATCTTAAGTATGATGAGGAGTTAATTACTTTTACACATTCTACACGAGGTGCTGTGACCGCCTTGTCTTTCAGAACAGGTAAAGACCTATGTTTCGTATAAAGAATTTTGCTTGGGTGGCGTTCTAGGGATGTTGCCTCTGCTTATCAAGTCTCTGCGCTAATTATGTATAGAAATATGTACATAAGATGTATTTCTACCTTTCATGATGATTGTACCTTTGTCTTCAAACCAAGACATTTTTTTTCCTTATGCCTTACTCGTTTTTTGCCCTTTAAGATGGACAGCCTCTTCTAGCATCAGGAGGTTCATCAGGTGTTATAAGCATATGGAATCTTGAGAAAAGAAAGCTTCAGTCAGTTATAAGAGATGCTCATGACAGTTCAATAGTATGGCTGCATTTCTTTGCTAATGAGCCGGTGCTTATGAGTTCTTCGGTAGATAACTCCATAAAGGTGAGATCATTTTCTAAATATTGATTTTTGCGATGAATATATCTATAATATTTCGGTGCCTAATTTTTCTTATTAGCATCCACAATCACGGAGTGTAAAACTTATCCTAGACTGCTAAATATAGCAACTCAAAATAACAATTATGTGTGTTAACCACAGTGGACAAATGTTATCTTTATAATGGGAAGTTAAATAAGGCTAAAGAGAAGTTTAAAACATCGTTAATTGATATAGGCTGTGTATCAAACTACGTAATATTAGTTGGCGCCCATTGTAAAAGTCTGTTTGATCAGCTATTTCACAATGGTACTATACCATTTCAGTTTAGCAGAATTAGCATTTTGCCATTTCCATTGCCTTTTCTGTTTGGGGAAATACAATCGAAAGCTGAGGAATGTCCTGTCTTCTTGTTACTGTTAGCTTCGTTATAATAAAAAAAAACAGGAGCAACATATATTGCGGAAGAAGTAAAAATGACATTATGAGTGGGGTCACTTTTTGTTTATTGCAGACCACGCTTCGTTATCGAAGTGCATACGAATCTGAATGTCTTTCACTTAACTACAAAAGTTTTGGCCATTACAATAATAATAGTGCCAGATTTGGTTCATACTGTCATGGAATTTAGTGTGCATAATATAGGAATATTCTATCAATATGATTATATGATTCATATTAATTTTGATACTGTTATTTTCTGTTAGTAAACAATCCTGTTGGTTGTAGTTAGTCGTAATATGTACATTGGCTTTTGCATCACAGTGTGCAAACCTATATGATAAGATAGGACGAACCAATGTGTTTGTCTTTGACGGTTGATATTAACCAAGTGAGAATGAGTTTTGACAGTTTTGCCACATTACATAGGGTACTTGTAGGGCAGGTTTTTCCTCTAGAAGTTATATTGGGCCCAACATGTGCAGTTCAGCATTTTCTTTCCTGACGCAACTTCTGTTTATTTTACTTAATCTTTTATTTCTTACGGGTTTTATGCAAATGGAAGACACATTCTATCTGCTGGTCAGGATCGTGCCTTTCGTCTTTTCTCTGTTATTCAGGTAGTCTCCTTTGTACTGCTAGCTATTCTTTTAAAATTTCTCTTTCTATATCTTATTTAGTATCTTTTGCAACTTTCAACTTTATATGTTGTATATATCGTTGTCGTGTTGCGTGGCAGAGAGACAATCATGCACCAACAAAAACTTTTATTTAGTTCAGAATATAGAAGAGAGCGTCCAGTTAAAAAGTTATTTCTTGGAATTATGTACCTTTTGCATCTTTTTTTCTTCGATTTTCTGGCAGTCCTTAGTTGATATATTTTGCTACACTGCTACCACTTGATTCGAAGTTTGACATAATCTTTGTTGATTGCGAACTTTTATTACCAGGATCAACAAAGTAGAGAGCTTTCTCAGCGTCATGTATCTAAAAGAGCCAAGAAATTGAGGGTGAAGGTATATTCAGAGCTATGCTTTTGTCTTCAGATGTTTTTCCATTTATTAGATAATCGAGTATATATGAATCTATACAAGTGGTCCATTATTTTGTTGTTGTCACAAAGGTGATTGTAACATAATGAAGGTACCTCAATTATCAATTATTTATTCTTTAAAAGCACCACATTTACTAGATGGTGAATGCTTCCATACCCCATTGCCAAGTCTGTTCTGGCTTCCCACATCAACTTGATGTGATAGGTCCTAACCTTTGGGTTTTCTTTTTTTCTCTATGATATCCAAAGTCCTGTCACTTTTAATATGTATCTAGTAGTAACTTGGTATTCTTATATATTTCAGGAAGAAGAGATAAAATTGAAGCCTGTAATTTGTTTTGATTTTGGTAAGTTCTTCCCCAAAAACTTCTGTTTTTATGCTTATATGGATTCAATACTTGAGCTTTATACAACTTAATCTACCATGCTTGTTATCTCATCCCGTGCAACTGATAATTTTCTTTGAATGCATACTTAGACTAAAATGGTTCTCCATTGTGTAGCTTTTCTTAATCACTTGATTATTTTTTCTTTTCTTTTTTATAATGTATACACTGAAGTAATGAACAGTTTCTATTTGTGTTTGATGTACTATAAGTAAGACAACTGTAATTTCCAGAAATGCAAATGTTGAGTTCAGTTAGTGATATAGAAAACAATGGAAGTTAGACAAGAATATATTTAGAGTCCTTCATGATTTGTTTGATAGATTTCTGATCCACCACATTCCCAATGTCAACCATTTTAGCTGAAATTCGCGAACTTGATTGGTGCAATGTTGTTACTTGTCATATGGACACTTCACGGGCATATGTATGGAGGCTTCAGAACTTTGTCATTGGCGAGCATATCCTGACACCATCAACGAGCGAGCGAACACCTATTAAGGTATTTTTTGAGCCAATTCATAAAATTTCATTTACTGGTCCATTTAACTGCTATAGCCCAAAAGTTACTAGGAAACCAACACTAAGTTCTAAGAGTATCAAGTCCTCAGGTTCATGTTTCGGTGCAAACACAACTCGATGATTTAAGAGTCCAACTGCATATCCATACTGGAAATTCATAATTTCAACATTTTCACTGTTTGTTTGTTTTTTGTCGTTGTTTTCTTTTTTTGCAGGCTTGCACAATCAGTGCTTGTGGAAATTTTGCTTTCCGTGGGACAGAGGGTGGATGGATTGAGCGTTTTAATCTCCAATCAGGACAGAGCAGAGGTAGTTATGGTGACATGTCTGAAAGCAGAAACTATGCTCATGACGGTGAAGTGGTCGGGGTTGCTTGTGATGCTACAAACTCTCTTATGATAAGTGCGGGATATCATGGAGATATAAAGGTATTATTTGAAATTTTCTACTACCATTATATAAAGCATCACGTATTGTTTTATTTTTGCTGCTTAAGTATTTGAAAACCAATGCCACCGTCATGAGCATAGTTTCTGCTTTCAGACATGACGGTGGCATATAGTATTGGCGAATGAATTGGATCTACCATATTAGTTAAGTTACCATGTCCAGAATACAAGCCAATCAGACTACAAGGACTGCCGCAGCATATGTTTTTCATTAGAACAAAGATTTCAAATTTTAGGGTCCTTAAGAAAATCAGTGTATCTATAGCTGACGATTATCATCCAATTTAATCATCAATGAACACTGTTCTGGTTTACAGCTTCTGTACAACTTCGATGAAGAAGCTTGCATCACCTTAGCGTGACACATTTCTGTTGTGCTGTCTTTTTATTGCGTCTTTGCAGGTCTGGGATTTCAAGGGGCGTCATCTGAAATCTAGGTGGGATGTGGGTTCCTAAGATTGGTTATCACAGAGCAAATGGTAATCTTTCACTTTTCCAACGTTTCCCTTCATGTTTGACATTATCTCGGGAAAGATCTTGCTAAGGCGGTCTTGATAATTTCAGGTCTCTTAGCTACTGTGTCAGATGATATGGTTATCCGTGTGTTTGATGTCGTGGACTTAAGAATGGTCCGAAAATTTGAAGGTCATACAGATCGCATTACAGACATGTGCTTCAGCGAAGATGGTAAATGGTTATTATCATCTAGTATGGATGGCACTCTTAGAGTCTGAGATGTTATCTTGGCAAGACAGATGGATGCAATCCACGTTGATGTATCCATAACTGCATTGGCTCTTTCACCCAACATGGATGTCTTAGCGACTTCTCATATTGAGCAGAACGGGGTCTACTTGTGGTGAGTTTACTCTTGATTTTTTTTTTGCAAGATATTCATTCTTATTAATGCAATTCGTGTGATCCACACGGACCTGATACAAGGCTGATTTTGGGTGAAGTTTGATCTATTTAGTGCTGAATATCTTGGGACCGTTCACTCTAGTTATTTTTTAGTTCAAATTGCATTTCGTGTCAATCAGGGTCAATCAGGCAATGTTCTCGGGTTCCTCTAATGTGGATTCATATGCGAGTGGTAAAAATGTTGTGAGTGTCAAACTGCCAGCTGTCTCTTCAAATGGAGATGCCGATAATGATTCTGATAACGCTACTGGGAACCAGTCACAAAACAAATATATTGTTGGTTCCCCACGTCTAGATTACCAAATACCTGATCTTGTTACCTTATCATTGTTGCCGAAGAGCCAGTGGCAAAGCTTGATCAATTTGGACATTATAAAGGTTTGCGTTGCTCTTTTCTTCCAATGGCCACCTTATATCTTTGTTTTGAAAATAAAATATATGAAAGAGATATTGTTCTTATCTAGCTTTCTCGGTTTCTGGCACTTGGACGCCATGTTACTGTTAGTGACTATTGGTGCAAACTCACTAGATTTGCAAATATAAACTTTAGGCTCATCATTTCTTCTTTAGACTGAAGTGTTTATATTTTCAAACCACTTTTCAGATGCGTAATAAACCAATTGAGCCACCTAAAAACCAGAGAAAGCACCTTTCTTCTTGCCTACGGTTCCAACTCTATCAGGAGACATAGTGTTCAAGCCCAGTGATTCGACTTTGGAGGAGAAGAAGGAAAATCGTGAAGCACTGGGGAACCACACGAGAGATCACAATTTACCAGCTTCTAAGTTTCTGCAACTTCTTCAAACCTCTGCCGACACAAAAAGTTGTGAGTTATTTTTTGCTGCTTGTTACTTTTTAGGTTTTGACAAACAATTGATGACATTTGCGCCTGAGTAATATCAGCAATGTTGTTACTTTGAAAGACTAGTTTCGATGGGGCATGCTCTATGTTTTGGTTTGTTCTTAGATCCCTAAATATCCGCTGATGGAAGATTTGTTTCACTTATATATACAAGTGCTACCATCAAAGACTCTTCCTTGTGATTCTTCCGGAGTCATAGTCTCACCTCAATATGCTCTTTGTTGCAGTTGCAGTATTCACAAAATACATCAAGGATTTATCCCCATCAGCTCCTTATATGGAGCTCCGGATGCTTCAGATCGTAGACGATGAAGATGAATAGGAGCCTGAGAAGAGACCGGAAATGCATTTCATTGAGCTGCTATTGGATTACTTCATTCATGAGACTTCCTGCAGAAACGACTACGAGTTCATTCAAGCAGTGATCAGACTGTTTCTGAAGGTATCAGTTTGTTTTTCTTGTTGTTAATGGTCACATTACTTATAAATATAATTTTTTTTGAAAGATCTGCTTTTTGAAAGATCGGCTTTATTGGAGATAATTAGCAGTTCAGATTATAAGACCTCTAGGTGCCCTCCAGTTTAAGAGGTGAGGTAGTATCGCGCACCATGAAATTGGAAAATGCCACAAAAAAATAAAAATAAAAAATAAAAATAAAAATAAGAAATCAATTGAATCTAAACCTTTGATTCATGTTTGATTACACCAAAATCAATTGAATTTCTGCTTCTTGATGGGTTTGGAACAGGATTCCAGTAGATATTATCCTTATAGAGTGGGCTTCATTTTGCATTTCTGAACCGGGAATGCAGAATCATATAGTAGTAGCTTTTTGAGTGATTGTGCATTACTGTACAGAATCATTTTACCATGGTAAACCACTGATGGATAATATCATTGATATTTTGCATATGAAGTGACAGCATCCTATGATTGTTTATCTGAGAATTTAGTTAGTTGTATTTTTGCGAATGAATCTTATTTCCAATTCACCCTTTGTCTGTAACAGATTCATGGCGAGACAGTTCGATGCCACACACAACTACAGGCCAAAGCAAAGGAACTTCTAGAAGTTCATAGTCCAACATGGCAGAGAATAGACAAAATGTTTCGAAGTACAAGATGCATGGTTTCATTTTTCAGCAACCCTCAATTTTGAATGTCCACAATTTGTTAAAATTTTGAGTTTGTGTATTATAAGCACTTTGGGTGCGTTTCCTTGGATACAAATTCGATGCGGTAACTGCTTATTCTGGTGGCAGCATTGATTTGTTTTTGTAAACTCTAAAGCCTTTAGGGCCACTTGAATATGATTTCTACTTTCTAGGGTCTTTCTTTTCCTAGCAGTGATGTGGTAACTGCTTAATCTTCTGCAAGTAAGCAACGGTTTCAGTGAGTTCTTTTAAAGTTCCAACAAGATTTAGATCATCAACGTATACTGCAGTATACTGCAATAATAGCAAACCCATAATTGGATTTCTTAATGAAAACACATGGACAAATAGCATTATTGGTATATCCCTCTTTCAATAAATATTCACTGAGGCGATTATACCACATTCTTCCAAATTGCTTTAGTCCATATAGAGCTCTTTGAAGTTTTATTGAGTATACACTACGATCTTTGGACTTGTCTGCTTCAGGAATACGAAATCCCTCGGTAAGTTTCATATAAATGTCACTATCAAGTGACCCGTAAAGATAAGCCGTAACTACATCCATAAGACTAATAAGAAACCTGCCAAACTAAAGGTAAGTTTTAAGCTTTTCTGAAGCTGCCAAACTAATAGGAAACCTGAATGTGATGGCATCCATCACGTCTTAATCTTTAAGCACTCTTTTTTTCTTCGAATTATATCTGAAAAGAGTACATGCAAAAGATCATTCTTAAAATCAAGAATGAAAGTCCTTGCACAGTAGGAAGAACAAAGAGTTGCTGTATTATTAGTATAGCGTTATCCTTATTGAACAGAATCCTATCATTGTTCAAGTATCTAAAACCTGGTCTGGAAGTTGAGGAAATCCGTAGACTTATAAACTACCCAATATTGCACCATTTTGATGGTTGGACCTTAAACTATAAGGGGAGTATTTACATGGCTCTTGATGTGGGACTAAGGTCCTCACCTTAATTTTGGACAGTCTGAACCCACGGACCTTTATTAACACAGATTCCAGCTAAATAAGATGGACTGAGGGAGTATATCTTGATCAAAAATGAAAGTTACTGTAACTATTTTTCCTGCAAAATTCAGCTCAGTCACTAAGTTCACGGGAAATCTGCAGAGAAGATCTTTAGCTATCAAATTTTAACCTTGGAAGAAATACCCTAAACAAGGCAAAAAA
>NC_039366.1:81351138-81399830 GCF_003573695.1 Papaver somniferum
GGGGGGGGGGGGTCTGCCCCTGTTGCGATGATATTGGTGGTGTGGGTACTCTGCCCGTTATTTCCTATGAATTTTCTTTTGGTAGGATATATTCCGCGGAGGAATCCTTTGATGTGAACGCTGCCATGGGTCTTGCCGAAGACTTCTCATTGCTTTCCCCAAATGATGATTGGGATGTGCTTGGGAATCTTGGTGAAGAAGGTGTTACTGGTCAGCAGGATGAAAACACAGGTGGTCATACTGAAGCTGGTGATGTCGAGACTTGCGCGGGTGAGGGGATAATAACCAAGGGGAAGTCTGTGGTTGGGTCTCCTTCAGAGGATTTCCCTTACTCTCTAATGCCTAAAGGTGAAGATGCCATTTTGGCTTGGCTTAAGAAGAAGAATCTGATGTTCGTCCCCAACCCTGCCCCAGTGGTCCCTGGTGAGAAGAATTCCGATGCTTATACTCGTCAGATGATGCAATTGTCTTCTGAAGCCCGCGTTGCTGAGATGTGGGAGAAGAATCTGAGAGTTTCGGAAGCTAACCTAGTGGTTGACCCTCCCTCCTCTGTTGTTGATATGATGGCCATAGCTGATGGGTACCAATACGGTTTTCCCCAGCAGCGTGTCTTAGAGGTAAATCCTTGTACTTATTCCTTCATGATATCTGAACATTGTATTCTTCGTGGTATCCGATCCCTTGGGTATAACAATTTTTGTTGTTTGTGACATAGATGATGAGGAGCGAAAATTGTAACCATGTTCTATACCAATTCTTTAAAGCAAAGTCTTTAAATTTGGAGGCTAAGCTTCGTCATAGAGAAGAGGAACTATATGTGGCCGAAGTGGGAATAAGTGAACTGAGGGGCCGCCTGAAGGAAAAGGAACGGCTGGGTAATGCTGAGGAGAGTCTCCGTTCGGAACTTGCTATAGTCCGCAACGAATTGGAGAAGACTCGTAGAAATGTATCGTCCCTCACAGGTTCGTATTTTACCGACCTTTCACTCCTCGTGATTCCCTATTTGTACTTTGGTGTTCTGTCTGAGTCTCCCCACCATATATTCAGTTGGTGGAGTCCCCGAGCTGATATGGCTTCGGAAAGAGAGGGAACGACAGAAATCCCGCATTGCATAGTTGGCGGGTAAGTTGAAAAGCGAAGCCGTAAAGTGGAATGCTCGTGCTGATGAGCACAACGCCTTAGCAGCTGAGTGGCGTGAAAAGCGAACACTGATGGTTGATATGCAAGATAAGTACAATCATGACCGTCGTCTATTTAATGGTACGCTGCTTTGGACACGTGATAACCTGCGTGAAGCTCTAGGACATGCTTCGGACTTAGAGGCTAGAGTGCACCTTTTGGAAGGAGAGTTACAACAGGCTCGTTCTTTATTAGGCCCCGGGGTTAGGGATAGTGTGCTGCATCTTATTGAGGAAAGAGATAATGTTAGGGCTGAGGTTGGTGCTCTTAGTAAATCCCTAGCAGCATCTCGAGCTGATGTTGCCCGCCAAGTGGAGTCTGAAAGAGATCTTGAAGTGAATGTGTATCGAATCCATAAAAGGATGGGGGAGATGAATGATGAAGTCAACCATCTTCTTCACTTGGATTCAATGAAGCAGGTAGACTTGGACGTGATTCAATTTGCTCTTACGAACCTTCAAACGGATTATAATAAACTATCCGACGAATATGACTTTCTTGATGAGGCACGGGACGCAGTTGTTAATGAGTATGAAGAGGCTTCGGCTAATGTCGAAGGTATAACCTCGTTTTATCGAGTGTGATTCTGTTATTTCTTTGTTTTAACCCCTTGGTATTTCTTGTTTTCAGCACTCGAGGGACAGCTTCACGCAGCAAATGATGAGCTTAAAAAAGCTCAATCTGCCTTAGTGCAGCAGGAAGGAAAAACCAACTATTTCAAAGGGTTGGACGCGTCTCGTGAGGAAGCAGCAGATATTGCCTCCAAAGAGGCGGAACGCCTATCTGTATTGTTGTCTCAGGCCCACCAGCGGACCGCTGTTATCACATATAAAGCTCGATGTCAGTTGGCTGAGGAGACCAATAAATTCCTAGACAAGATTGAACTTGATCTCAAAATTGAACATGGTCTTGTCAAGAATTATCCGCGTCGTCCCCTACCTGCACCCTTGCCTGGTTCTTCTGGGCCTTCTTCAGGTGGTAGCGTACCTTCATCTCGCAAAGACAATCCTGCTGATGGAGCTGTATCGTCCAAGTAGATTTCTTTTATTAGTCATAGAAAGTTGATCCTTGTTGATTATAAAGTTTCAGATCATTTTTTTGATTTTTTTCTTGCTCTATCTTATTTGCTGAACTTGAAATCAACTCTTTATGGAATGGATCATCCTTTCGGCACACCTGCGTTATAAGTTCATTTTTATTTTAAAAATTGTGAAACTTTAAATTAGAAATAACTTGCTTTGTAAAAAGTTAAAGAGTGTTTGAGTGCGACATCGAAGGTAAATACCTTCGTGATCGTCTTGAGACCTGTCACCCCGCTGGCGAATTCTGGGCCAGAGGATTCCCAAACGGTGGGGGCCAAGGCAGCGTTCTAGGATATGGGATGCTTATTTGAAATATTTCCATGCACCCATTCCGTCGACCCGCTTCCTTAAAATTGGTTGGGTATCTCTTTCTACTGGGTGCCTTCCCCTGGTCTTACACTCATAGACACTGATAGGGGAGCCCTGAGAGATTGTAGATTAACTACTTTCCCCAATATTGTTAATTTATTATGTAATGTACATGCGTTCACCCAGCGGGCCTTTTGACCATTTCGTTTGCTTGAAGATTTTGCAAAATGTTTGTTTGATTGATAGGTTGAGGCCTGCTACTCCTCGTACAGAGATAGAAACATGTAGAGCGGTTACGCTGCCTTCTTCTTCTGGTATTCTTCACGCAGATGCAAAGCTGCGTTGCTCCTATGGGTAGTATGGTTTGAGCCATTTAGCATTCCAAGGGTGTCGGAGGACCTCGCCTTTCAGATTGCGAAGATAGTAGGAACCGTTTCCCGCAATGTCGTGTATTATAAAAGGTCCTCCCCATGTAGGTGCTAACTTTCCC
Source organism: Papaver somniferum (assembly GCF_003573695.1). Classification (NCBI taxonomy): domain Eukaryota; kingdom Viridiplantae; phylum Streptophyta; class Magnoliopsida; order Ranunculales; family Papaveraceae; genus Papaver; species Papaver somniferum. Next base: position 81,354,199 of record NC_039366.1, read on the forward strand.
CATTTCTTCTCTCGTTGATACTGCGGGATTGTTCTTAGCACATACTTCCCTTCTACAAAATTTCGAATCTTAACCTTTTTGTTGTACTCTCTCGCTAATCTTCGTTGATAATTTTCCATCTTTTGCAATGCTGCTTCCCTCCTTTCTTCCAGGTCGTCCAGTCTCTCTAACATCATGTCTGTTGTGAGATTTTTCTCCCATGCTTCGGTCTTTGTGGTTGGCATGAGGATCTCTGTTGGGATGACTGCTTCAGCTCCATAAGTGAGGAGAAATGGGGATTCCCCAGTGGCAGATCTTCGTGTTGTCCTGTATGCCCATAACACATTGTGTAGCTGTTCACACCATCGCCCCTTGTGTTTTTCTAATTGCTTTTTGAGGATAAGGGCGAGGGTCTTGTTAGTAGCTTCCGCTTGTCCGTTACTTTGAGGGTATATGGGAGTGGACTTTTTCTTCCTTATTTTGAAAGTGTCGAAGAGCATGTCTATGTTTTTCCGCTGTAATTGTTTACCATTATCGGACACGATTTCCGCTGGTATGTCGAACCTGCAAATGATATTTTGGAATATGAAAGTAAAGACATCCACGTCTCTGATCCTAGCTAAGGCTTTAGCTTCCACCCATTTACTGAAGTAGTCCGTGACTACTATCAAAAATCGTCTTTTCCCTGATCCTTCGATGAAAGGCCCAACGATATTTATGCCCCATTTTGCAAATGGCCACGGACTATCCACAGAATTCAACGTTGTTGCTAGTGCGTGTATCTTTTTGGCGAAACGCTGACATTATTCACATCGTCGGGACATTCTTGCAGCATCTTGTATCATTGTGGGCCAGTAATATCCTTGCATTTTTGCTTTGTCGGCTAGTGATCTCATGCCGCTATGATTCCCTGCGTCACCATAATGGATGCCGTTTAGAATTCGATGCCCTCTTTCCTGGATAAGCAACGTAGTAACGGTCCGAGGAAAGATTTCTTGTACAGGACCCCATCCCGAAGATCATATCTTCCTACTTTGGAGAGTATTTTCCTGGCTTGTTTATGATCCGCGGGTAAGGTTCCATCCTTGAGAAACACATGAATCATCATTCTCCAATCATCTTCGTTGCTGAAATCTTCGTCTTGATTTGCTCTTGACAGGATATCTTCTTCGTCAAAATCGTTATGGATGTCTTCTCCCACCTGATCTTCGATATTTTCTTCCACTGTATCTTGATTTGTAGCAAAGGAAAATTGTGATGCAGTTGAAGGCTCGTATACCTTTGTTATTTTGATAGCTTCGATATTCTTGTCCTTCAGCATGGATGATATATATGCTAGGGCATCCGCGTGCCTAAGATCTCTCCTGCACAAGTGCCTGAACTTGATGTTCGGAATTTGTGATGCCAATGTTTGGACCAAGGCCATGTAAGCTGAGAGGGTGTCGTCATATACATTGTATTTGAACCCTATTTGCCGTATGACAAGCTGTGATTCACTTGTGAGTCTTACATCAGTTACCCCCATCTCTATTATCAAGCGGAGGGCATGTACGACTGCCTCGTATTCGACGATGTTGTTAGTATGCTCTTTGAATTCTAACCTGAATGCCTGTACGATCCTTTCTCCAGTTGGGGTGGTGATGACAATGCCTATTCCTGCCCCTTCCTTATTTTTGGAACCATCAACGAAGACTTCCCATCGTCTTTGACTCGAGGGTTCGAGGACATCAACTGGATCCTTGCTTTCCTCGTCAACTTCTGGTATGCCCCTAATCTCTTCATCGTTGTCCAGGGGGAGGTCTGCTAATAAATCCGCCAATACTTGGGATTTTTGGGAGTGTTGAATTTCATGAATGGTGTTGAATTGGTCCAGGTGGGTGTTCCACTTGGCTATTCTCCCTACTTTTCACGCGCTTTTGAGGACTGCTTCCAATGGTGCTTTGCATGGGACGCAGATGAAGTGAGTTAGGAAATAGGTTCTCAGCTTTTGAGTAGCCCATACTAATACCATGATGAGTTTTTCGATCTTCGTGTAATTCCTTTCCGCAGAATTGAGGGTCTTGCTGACATAATAGATAGGCTGTTCTATCTTTGTATTGGTTTTGACCAACACTGCGCTAACTGCGTCCTCTGTCGCTGCTATGTACAGTGCCAAAACCTCATCAAGATCAGGCTTCTGTAGGATTGGAATTGAAGCCAGGTATTCCTTGATTTTTTGGAAGGCTTCTTCACATTCTGCGGTCCATTCAAACTTACTCCCTTTTTTGAGAATATTGAAAAAATGTTTGCATTTGTCCGAGGATCGGGCAATAAATATGCCCAAGGCTGCTAAGGATCCATTGAGCTTTTGCACTTTTTTTAAATTCTTCGGAGATGGCATTTCCACTATGGCCTGAATCTTCGCGGGGTCTACCTCAATGCCCCTTTTTGTTACTAGATATCCGAGAAATTTCCCTGAGGTGACACAGAAGGTGCATTTTTCTGGATTTACTTTCATGTGATGTTTCCTCATTGCTTCAAAAATATCTCTCAGGTCCTGGTGGTGATCTTTGCGCAGCCTACTTTTGACGAGCATGTCATCAACGTAGACTTCTAGGTTACTACCAATCCATGGCTTGAAGATAGCATCGACCATTCTCTGGTAAGTTGCCCCTGCATTTCGAAGTCCGAAGGGAATTCTAGTGTAGCAATAAAGGTCGTGCGGGGTGTAGAATGATGTGTGTTGCTGATCTTCTTCTGCCAGGGCTACTTGGTTGTAACCAGAATATTCATCCATGAATGACAGCTCTCCGTACCCTTACACTGCTTCAACCAGTTTCGGTAGTGGATAGCTGTCTTTTGGACATGCCTTGTTGAGGTTAGTAAAGTCGATGCATATTCTAACCCCTCCATTTTTCTTAGGAACGATGACCATGTTCGATATCCATGTTGGGTATTTGACTTCCTTGATGAAGCCTGCTTCTAGTAGTTTCTGAAGTTCTTTCTCTATTGCCTTATGATACTCTGGTGCAACATTTCTTATTTTCTGCCTGAAAGGTGGCGTGCCTGGTTTGATGCGTAGCTCGTGTTGGATTATTTTTGGATCAATCCTCGACATGTCTCCTAACTTCCAGGCGAATACATCTGCGTATTCTTTAAGTAGTTTGGTTAAGGAAGCTTCTCTTTCTTCGTCCATTATGGTCCCTACTTTGATCATCTTCGGATTTTATTCCGTTCCTATGTTGATTTCTTTTATGGGCTCTACTGGTGTGAACATCGGCTTCGGGTCCCCAAGGACTGGGACATTCTTTAATTGCTATTTGGTATGTTTCTGTCATTAGTTGGCTGCTGAAGTACTTGCCTCTGTGTTAAGAACATTATCATCTTTTGTCAAGCCCTTCCCCGCGGTTTCCTTGAGGAACACGTCTATGGCCTTTTCTTTCGCAGCTTCTTTATTTTTGGTCCTTCGGGTTTTTCATTGCTCTTCTTGTTCGTTGTTGATACGATCCTGGGTGGCCTGGCACTCCTTTGCAGAGGCTCGATCTCCCTTGATTTCCATTACTCCCTCGGGTGTAGGGAATCTGAGATATTGGTAGTAAGTTGTTGCCACTCCCTTGAGTTTATGTACCCATTTTCGTCCAATAATGGCGTTATAGGGGGATGGGGTGTCTACCATGCTGAACCGTGTTTCTACTTTCATGGAACCGGCGTTCACCTGCAACACGATGTCTCCTAATGGCTTTGTAGGTGCTCCGTTGAACCCGTAGATGGTGTAATAAGAGGACATCATCTGCTCATCATGGAGCTTCATTCGTTTGAAGGTATCGTGAATAGAACGTTAACTGAGCTTCCCCCGTCGATGAGGATCTTTTTGAGGTTACACCCGGCCACTGGTAGTGTGAGGACCAAGGGATCGTTATGGGCTTCCATATCTTCTTCGATATCTTCAGTATCGAAGATGATAGGTGTTTCCATCCACTCTTCGTGCTCGTCCACCTCTATGCCATCAATCTTATATAATTCGCAGCGGTCTTTGAATTGCTTTCTTAGCCTCTTTCCTATCTGCGTTGTAAGTGAAGGCCCTACGGCTTCGGAACACGAAATGGTGTTGATTGTGCGGTTTCCCTCTGGAAGTTGTACTTGCTTGGTTCGTTTGGATCTGTCCTTGGTGACTTCCTTTCGTATGTATTGCTTGAGTTCGCCAGCATCAATCAACTTTTGGATCATTATTTTGAGGTTTTTGCATTTCTCGGTCTGGTGACCATTGAAGCAATGATACTCACAGTAATCTTTTGACTTCTCGGTCCTTGGGGGATGTTTTCCCTTAGACCATGGCCACTCCAAATTTTCCCTTCCTTTGATCTCTCGCAAGACCCGAGCGTAGCTAGCATTGAGCTTCGTATAAACCTGATCTTCGAATTTTTGATCGTCTTTTTGTCGATCATCTCTTCGTTCCTTCCTATCTTCGTGCGGTCGTTCCACTGAGCTATTCCTTTTGGCCCCGCTGGTTTGTTCTGCGGAATTGGTACGGTGAGACCTTTGTGTTTGTGCCCTCGGGTTCTCACGCTGGATTTCTTCAAGACGGGCATACTTCTCAATAATTATTCGAAGATATCCTTCTGTATTAGGTACGCTTCCGTGGATCTCAACAAACAGTGGACTCATTCGGTCTAATCCCCACTTGTAGCAGTTGATGCTTACTACGGGATCCACACTCCCTATAGCTTGGCAGATCTTATGCCATTTGTTGGTGTATTCCCTTGTGTTCTCCTTGTAACCAATTGCCAGAGAAAAAAGTTTATCCATTCCGGTGTTGACAGCTTTGTTGTACATGTAGGTTATCAAGAATTTCTCTGCGAGTTGATCGTAGGAGTTTATGGAATCAGGTGGCAGGTTTTCAAACCAAGACAAAGTCGATCCCTTCAGACTTGATGGGAAATACCTACAGAGGACGGCGTCGTTTTGACTCCATCGGGCTAAGATACGATTATAATACCGGATATGTGTCGCGGGATCACTGGATCCGTCATAACATTCAAAAGTTGGGACAGGGCACTTCAGCGGAATGAGGGTATTTTCCAGGCGATGAGTTAGGGTCGCGGAGTTAGCCTCTTTCATCACCTCTTCAAGCCTTCCTCCACCTTTTCTGGCTTTTAACTGCCTGATCTCAGCCATCATCTCATCATGCAGCTCTTCCATTGCGCGGTAATGTCCCACGTTCCCGTGCTCAGTTGAGCGTTTCTTTCTTCGGTCTTCACTGTCATAATAATCTGAGTCTTCGGCGGCATAATCCGGATCAGATGCACTGCTTCCCCTAGCGGTGTTTGCTAGGATGATTCTTCGGTCTCGATTAGGCTCTGGTGCCTTAGAATTTGCTTCGTCCAGTTGTTGGCCGGTATTCGTGCTTTGGGCAATTCGATCTTTTAAGTCTTAGTTCTCTCTGGCCAGAAGAGCTACGGCATCTGCGTAGACCTGCTGGATCTTTTTCAATTCTTCAGCTCTACCATCAGTCGGTGGGACTGGTTAGATCCCTGATTGGGAGTTCCGGCTTGTACCCTACGGCCATGGTTCCCCCTTCGTCTACTGTGTGTATTAAGGGTGGTAGAGGATCAGCTTCGATTGTTGGTATCTCCAAGTTTGGTCCCCTCGGTTGAGTTTCCGCCGGCGGTGCTAAAACCACTGGTATGGTTTGATTCTGACCGTTGGTTGACATCATTCCGAAGGCTGGCGGATGTGCGGGCTGATGTGTCATAGATTCTGCCACCCCTTCTCTTTGTTGATGAAATTGGTTTGTAACCAAAGTTTTGTTAGCTTCTGCAGCCTGGAGGGCCGCAACAGTTGCTTTGTTCTTCGTGGCTGCTGCTTTGAGAGTCGCGCCTGCAATGGAGTTAGTGTTCATAGGTGAGGTGATTTCCGCAGCATCCTGCCTCTGATTAGTTGTTTTATCTTTGTCTCCTTTCTGCTTACTTCGGGTCATGACCGGGGTAGTCCTTGATGTCTCCTTTGATGAGGCTTTGGTTTTTCCTGCCTCTAGTGTCTTTTCCATCTTGAGTCTTTTTCTGCATAGGGGAATAAATAAAGAGAACCAAAGATATCCACGAGGATCGGGTTAGTGCCATTCGTACCCGCAAAATTTGTGGAATAAAAAGAAATGAGTTGCCTGAGGGCCTTAATAAAAGAAAAACATAAAGACTTCATCGGTCTTGTTTTCGCAATACAAATCCTCTAATAAACAATCATGGATCTTGTTTTCAGACTACTTTTGAAAAGGGAGATCCGTAGCGAAAACTCATGAATCTGATTATTAAGTCTTACTTAGTTTAAAAAAAACGCCTCACGTGCAAATCTGTGATAGATAGCCTTGGATTTGTCTGCTTTGAAATGATGTTTGTGAAAATAAAGACCATGAACCCAGAATAAAAAAAGTTTTGAAAGCCCGCTAAACCCAGAATAGGGCACAGCCATAATGCGCGTTTAAGGTGAAATCACAGGATAAGATAAATCTTTTACCGGGACAAAGTCCCTGTTTCTAGCACTAGATTGTGAACACATAAATCTCGAAGCCATCCACGTGTTCACAAACAATACTCGCATACATTCTAATTCTGAAATTGTACGTCGTATACGTAAAGGGGATGATTATATCGATTCATCGACTCTAAGCCTTCGAGCTTATCATTGTCTAGTCGAATATTATCATAAATAATGTTCGTATAAAGGGGTAAACATAGAATCAAATATAAATGTAAAGCACATGACGTTCAACGCTGAACGTAAAGTGCTGAAACGTAAACAAGACAAAGATTTACGTGGTTCGGCATTAAGGCCTACATCCACGGGGCTGGTGTTTCACTATGTATTGAATGATTACAAAGATAGTCGAATGACTTTAGAGTACACATAGGTCTGCGGAAGTAGGGGGATCACTTACTCTTCCTATTTCTCTCTCCTATATTCTCCTATATTTGCTCTGGATTGGTCGGCCTCTTCTCTCTTAGTGGAGAGGGGTATTTATAGGGTTGGAACGTGGGTCCTACTTCTGAGGTGTCGTTGCAACCTTATCTTCTTGTGCTTTGTGCCCATTACGCATAGGTCTTCGGCATATGCTGCGGTCTAAGCTTGAATACGAAGGGTTATCCTCGCTTATTCCACGAGCTGATTGACACGTGTATATCTCTTGGTATTTAGTGCGGGTAGATGGACGTCCGCTCGTGTCAGACAAGTGTCTCTTAGTCTGGTCACATCTGCGTCAGTCAAACTCTCTCTCAGCCGTTGATCTGGGATCTTCTTCGGGATTGGATGTACTAACACCCAAGGGGTATTATCTGGTGCTCTTTTTAGCCATCATACCTCTGTGATCCTATGTCCCTCACCGTCAGATCTGCTGACCGGTGACATTTTCTGATGAGATACTCCTCTAGGTTATGACGGCTTGTTATCATGTTTTGATATCTCGCTTTGCATGCCTTCCACGTGTCTCTTCCAGTACACGTGGTGGATGATGAAAGCTGTACATACAGATTATATACCATGTTTATGTCGACGCATATTTTAAGCGTAACAGGTATCCCAGGTTTGGGATTCTTTTGAAAGACCCTTCAGAAACTGCTTTGTTCGGTGTCGTGAAGAAAAACACAAGTAGAAAAACACAAGTAGACGAGTTCCCCAGTTGCATACCCACTTGGAGGGGATGTTGATTGCAGCAGAACTTGCCAAGGACTATGTTGACAATGACAAAGAAGCTACTCAAGGAAAGAAATTGTGATATATATTTATAGCAATTCTACATATGTTGTTAGTGTTGTTGACGCGGATAGGCAACCTGAAACCGAGCAATTTACAGAAGGTGTGAGGAGAATAGTGAAGCAGTTGAAAGTGTTCACTGCTACAAATGATATGTTTATTTGTGATGTTACCCGCTTTGATAATAGAGCTGCTGATTATTTGGCAAGGTCGCCCACCTTTAAGGTGGGCCAGAAAATTTTAAAGGAGGATTTTGATAAGAAGTTGGAATTCTCATGAAACAAGATAAAATATTGGACGATATGAAGAGTGGGAGTTCTACTCCAGAAGATAGAGCAATTATCTGGGCTGAGCACAGAGCTGCGCTCGGTTAAAGTGCACATGTGCTGTTGGTTGTTATACTTTTCTGCCATCTTTTGTTCTGTTGACAATGTGTAACCGCTAAAACAACCTCTTTCTTTCTTCCATTTTTCTTTGTTTCGTCGCGAGCAACCCTGTGAAGATGATATGCTTTGTCTGAGTTGTTTTATGTTGGTGTTCATTCTGATTCAAATGCTGCTCCTAAGTTATATTTTGCTTCCTAGTTAATATTATACTTTGGTTTCTGAAGTTTCTGAGTACCCTCATAAGTGCTGCGTGCTGCATTGGTCGGATCTGCAATGCCTTGGACCTAATGTGGAATACTCTGCATAAACATGTTCAGAGGTTGGGGGCTAGATTTCATATAGCTCTACTTAAGAGTGATGTCATTTTTCAGCAACAAAGGCTATTTAAGCTTTCTATGTTTATTGTAAAATGATATAATTTTTGTTGCTGTGCGTTAGCGGCACGCTCGTATAATCTGGAAGCGGTGAACATTATAATACCAGTCTTGTAATTTAACCTATTAACACGGAAGTCATGAGATTTGCCAGAACTAGTCTATCCATAATTTATCTGGAGCCTTAACCAAACTCTTGTTACATCGTCGGAAGTCTTCAATGTTGCTACTGTTGCACCTCATAGTTTTGGGGTTCAGATGTCTGGTAATCCTTGGCACATTCCAGAACAAGGCGGACAACCTTTACCAGCCTAGTAAACACTCTCGGAGCTAAGCTTTAACCTTTCTAGTACCTTGGGTCCATGACCAAGACCAGGGGGAAAAGGGTAGGACAAAAATGGCACAGAAATAAAATATCAGGGTCAAACTGGTAAAAACTGAAAACATGTATTGATATAAACACCGGAAATGAGGTTCCCATGGAATAGTTTCAGATTGTATAGGCCTTCTTCGTCTTCGCTGTCTCTCTCTCTAAATTCAATCAAGTTAGGGTTTCTCTACAGAAGAACAAAGGTCAGATCTCTTTATTAATCTAGAAATCCAATAATCTTTTGTTAATATTTATCCCCTTTTTCTGTGTTTTTAGATTACGTTGTCTTCCTTGAAATTGTTATTAATCTTCATTTGGTTTTCATTTTCTCTGCAATTAGTGAGGCATTTTGTTAACTATTGTATGAATAAATCTTTATCCGTTTTTTTTTTCTGAACAATATTTGTTTTTTGTAATTATTGTATCTAGGGTTTTGTATGTGCCCGCCAGTTTGATTTTACTTTAGATTGCACAGGTAGATCTGTTAGTCTTTTATGAGTTTCTTCGGTTCATGTTAGAATTTTTGTTGTTGACTTGATTTTTTTTTAATTTTTTTTTTTTTTTTTTTTTTTTGATTGCTGCAAATCCTAAAATGAGTAAAATATGAATAAATCCATGGGAGGTGTCACTTGCTTGACTGAAAAATATAGCCCTTTCAGATGTATCTTAGTTGAGAAATCTGTTTGATATTGGTTAATGGTATACCATATATAGGCATAATGCTTTCAAAAAAAAAAATTATAGGCAAATCCTTAAAACCACAAATCTTGAGAACAATGACAATTACTGAAATGAATCACCATAATTTAACTTGGACAAATGTTGTTGTATGTTATGTCTTATAACTTTTGATATCCAAATACATGTTTATGAAAAAGACTTTAGAGGTTTTGTTATTTTCTTTAACTGGAGTCTGTATGGCAAATTTCAACCCTAGATAGAAGCACTGCCAGTTCAAAAACTATACATGATATCAATATATACAAGTAACAGCCACTGCAAAGAAGACTGTACACGTATGCCGTCACGACTGCCTTATTAGTTATTACATGTTATGTTAGGTGTTATCATTATAATTTTCTCTAATTTCTGTGCAAGTGGTAGAACCTTCAAATTAACAGACGCTATTCAATTCTCAAACCCACTATTGGTACAAGTTATAAACACTAGCTAGAGAGTTATCAAAACTGGAAGCTCTAGTAGGCAAGATGATCTATCCGGTTTTGTAATTTGATTTGTGAGGAGTGATGACCACATCCCTCTTTAGGATTTAGGAAAGTGTGCACTTACTTAGGAACAAAGCAGATAATTGTATATGTTATCCTGCTTAAGTTGGGTGTTTCCTTACCATCAGGTTGTGCAATTCATCAATTGTTTCCATGGTAGAAGGGTTTCTGTGGTTGAGTTATAAAGATCAGGGTCTGTGGTTGAGTTGTGGATGTTTCTTAAAGAGTATCTGGCAAACCTTTGGAGTTGCAGTGCATTAAGCTCTCCCTTTTTGAATTGATGAATGGAATTATGGTTCCAATTGACTAGAGACAGTAATTCAGTAGCTCTCTAAGTTTAGAGAGAAATCTATAACAGTGGTTAATAAATTATTATCTAGTCTGCAGAATAGTAAAAATAGGAAACCTGCGTGCCTCTGGTTTTTTTGTTACTTTCCAGCATAATTTGTCCTGTTACTTTTTTAAGCATTGTAACGGAAATTGATTTTCTCTTATATGTAATCTGATGTCTTTATATTTCCTCAGTTCAGACAATGACAGCAGCCAAAATCATTGGAGCTGTGGTAGGAACTACAGTACTTGCATTCGGGTTGGATCATGTTATATCTGATAGGAAGTTGTTTGGAGGTAATAGTTTCAGTGTGGTGCTTTAAGTTTTTTTTTTAATACATATATCAGGGTTTTGAATCTAATTTTTTTTTCTATATGATGTATTCCCCAAACACCACAGGGACCACTCCGTCAACTGTTTTAAACCAGGCATGGTGGCAAGAAACTGATAAGAAGTTCCAGTCGTGGCCTCGTGTAGCAGGACCCCCAGTTGTTATGAACCCCATCAGTCGCCAGAATTTTATTGTCAAGTCTCGTGATGAATAAAGTGCTGTAGTATCATCTGTGGTGCATGATTAGTATTCAATCTGCCCCTGAAAGTGGATACTCTAATGGAAGTAGCTCATCTACTTGAAGTCTGATTATAACGACTACTTTTTTTATCACATTGTGTAGTTGTTTTTGCGGATATAGGTATTGGTCAATAATGATAAAAACCTGATTGGGAGCACAATATGCACCTTATGATTGTGCTATGGTGTGATTCTTCTTTTTTTTTCCATAATCACTATTCTTTTTTCTGCCTTCTAGTTTCTGGTGAAACCCTAAGATCTACATTGTGAAGAGATGATAAAATGATCTATTGTATTGATCAAAGGTTAATCTTACAACCGAGTGCTTACAGAGTTTATATACCAGGCTCGGACAACTCTCATATCTCACCGACACACTCACGTGTGGCTCACAGGCTTCACATCACAAGACTCTGCTGTCACACACACACACTCTATTACTCCCCCTCAATCTCAAGGTGTCCTGAAAAGAAGCCTTGAGAGTGCACATAACAAGACTCCTGTGCTGTCACACACACTACACAGTAGAAACAGTTAATGCAGGGGTTGCATGAAAGTAGAAGCAGCAGAAGAGTAATATAGGCTGCAAATCAAACTGCAACTATGGTTGTAGTGTTGCAGGTGGTGAAGCACAAAACATGAGCAGCGCCGGGTGATAATGTTGCAGGAGCAGTTGATGTAGAGAGACCCGCAGACGAACAACTGTTGGAGCAGAGACATAACATTCCTTCTCATGATGATCAAGCAGGTGAGGTAGCAGCAAAAGGTAATGTAGGAGTGGTAGAGGTAGACATGAAGCACTGTGGTGGAGACATGAGTAGGCATATATAATGCTGGTGTAGTATAACATGACATATCGTTGTTGCCGTAGGAGCAGAGCATGATAAATTCATACTAGATACACAAGCCAATAGGACGAATTCAAACTTGAAGTACCAACACTGGAATAATCACAGTAAACAACATGAGCTTGTGCAGTAATAATTGCGGCAGAATGAAAGTAAGATTCAAACCAAGGCTGAGTGGCTGACCTGACTGTAGTGGACTAAGTGTTGCATAAGCCTGAACTTTGTATGCTGTGTAGAAAATATGCACACTGTACGCTGTGTAGATAACCTGCACTCTATGTTCTTATGTAGAGAAGTATGCTGTGGAGATAACAAGTAGGTGGAGGAGCCCCTGAAGTCTGTGTAGATGTCCTTCACAACGCATATATCTGCAACGCCTGGATTCGAGGAATAGAGCCTGCATCTTTATAGCCTTGTACCAACCAGAATCATGTGAAAACTCCTCCAAAGGCAGTTGAACTTCAAATGTTCAGCAACATGAGCTTGTAAGATGCATACACTACCTTCATACACACTTGCATATCCAGGAGGAAGAAGAAATAATACCAAGAGGAAGTATCACTATTAGCAATTGCCATTGGTTCATGAGAAGCATATCACTGTGAATACAACACACTCTAGCTAAAGCAGAAACTTCTTATAGCGCAACAATGCATACTTCCAAGGCATGTTCTGGACAGATGAGAACAGTGGTCTTCACGCTGCACCTTACTGAAAACCAATACCAGTACTATCGCCAAACAGAAATGCACACATATACGAGGAGAATAAAAACAGCCTTGAATAACCAACAATAGAAATAAACCACACTCATATAAGATCTCATACATCCATATGCTGTTACAGAACAACATCTGCTCTTGGTTTTATTCACACACAGACGAAATAAACCAACAAGAAAGAATTTCCAGCAAGAAATCATATCTTTGCGTTTGTTTATGAACAAACAACCACTGGAGGTTGAATAACAAGCAAACAATAAAAAAAACAAGCAGCAGCCATAGCAATGTATGCCTCCACCGCACAATTTTATTTATATACACAACAAACTGCAAGAACATCTCATGCCAATGAAAAAGTAGGAGGCAGAGTTTGATAAGTGAGAAAAACTCACTAACTGCATCCAAATGAACACTGCATCAGGCACTCATGTTGATCCGTCAACACTCATGTTGATCCGTCAACACACATACACACACAGAACAGAAGGCGTCAACTGTCTTTCTGAATAAGATTCACTAATCCAAGTCTAACTTGTAACGCCTAGAAAGTTCACCGTATATTCAAGTAAACCAGTATCATAAAACAACTTATTCTAGGTAATATGCCAATTTATTCAACATTCAGATTACTTGGACTGCATGTTCATTAATGTGATTGAGCAACTGCAAGTAAAAAATAATAATTTTATGTAAACACTATGGTCACCTACACAAAGCTCATGAAAATTATAGCCCTGCAATTCGTCTACTGCACTTAACAATTCCAGTAAGAAATTAGCAGCGCAGGTCTGACTCCATTGGTATAGGTATTCTAGTTTACTTATCAAAGACAGCTAAAACCTGCATTCTCCTAATCGAACTACCTCCCATACTACAATGAGTTATCCAAACTAATTATAACTTGTTGAATACTAATGTACTCTTGTTTTCATAAATTCAGGGTGTTAAAAACGCACCTCCGAAATTCATTTCCAACGCGATTGGTGAAAATTACAATCTCATAAAAAACTGTACGGTACACAGTTGGATAATTGAAGGAGTAAACCAAATAAGACATCATCATCATTTGCTCCTTCACACCCTTCCCAAAACCCCTCTTCAAGATTCCATGTTCTAGGCTTCTACTTAAATGAAAGCTGTTGAATAATATATAACAATAAATTTGGAAATGTAGAGAGCAACTACATTTTACCGTATCAGGTTCAGTTTACTTCTTGAAGAAGTTCCACCACTTTCTTCATTTTAGGCCGTTTAGCCGGTGTTGTATCAGTGCAAAGCAAGGCGACTTTCAGAACTGCAAGCATTTGTTTCCTCCAAGCAAATGAAACCGTACTCAACCTTGAATCCAAAATTTGCTCTGGTGTGTCTCCTCTTTCTGGTGCAGTATGAACCCATTTCACTAAATCTATTCCTTCACCAAACAATTCATCAACTGGTGATCTAGTTGTGAGAATCTCAAGCAACACCACACCATAACTGTAAACATTTCCAGGTGCCGTAACTTGCATTGTATATGCATATTCTGATTAAAAGAGACAAGAAAGAAGCAATGAAGCAGGCGTGAACACGTGAAGGTAAGAACATCAGTAAATTTATAAGATATAGTAAGTGCAAGTACCTGGGGGAATATAACCAAATGATCCTGCCACCGCACTTATGCTTGCGGTGCCTTTGGACGGATCTAAGAGCTTTGAGATTTCAATTTCCCCGATTAGAGGCTTCAAATTGGAATCTAAGATAACGTTACTTGTCGAGATATCTAGATGGATAATGGCAACATGATGAAGAAATGCCAAACCTTCTGCGACTCCGATGGCGATCGAGAGTCTTGTTGGCCAGTCAGGTTCAAAATCTTTTTCAGCAGCAATCGAGTCACGAAGGTGCTGAGCTAAGGTTCCGTTTGGTAAGTAACTGTGCAGCAAAATAGCCGATTCTTCGTAGATGACAAAACCAACAGGCCTAATCAAATGCTCATGGCAAAGCTTACTCAGCCGCTCTAGCTCTCTGATCATCTTGTTTTGATGATGGATAACTGTTCTGTCAATGGAATTCAACCTCTTCACAGATAAAATCAAGCCAGATGGCATAACTGCTTTATAAGTAGAACTGAAAGTTCCAGAGTGAAGCTTGTTGGATTCTTTAAGAGTTGCTTTAACAACAGAGTCGAAATCTATGGCCTGTTTGAGATTCTCAACAAAGACATTGCCTGCTATTATTAGAGCTGGATCAGGATTCTTCTCTTCTGCAATTTCTTCAGATTTTGCAGCCATTTCTTGTCTCTCCCTCATCATAAAAAGAAATACGATAATCGAAACAGAAACAAAAACTGCTAAACCAGATCCAATTACTGCTAATACAATCTTGTACGAAACCCTGTGATGATAAGTTTGGTCTGAATCTAAAGAATTCCCACAAGATATGCCTAATGGCTCTCCACAAAGTCCCTTATTCCCGTAAAAACTTGAATTTGGACTCTTCTGAAAAGGTGCGAAAACGGGCACTTGGCCTGTAAGAGAGTTATGTGAAAAATTAACTTCTATCAAACTTAACATTCCCTTTAGCGCCGACGGGATACTCCCAGAGAGCTGATTACTCGAGATATCCAGAGCAACAAGCTTATCGAGTTTACCCAACTCGGACGGTAGAGATCCATGAAGATGATTGAAGCTCAAATTCAAAGCTATCTGCAAATTCTTAATCTGACCCATCTCAGGAGGGATAATTCCGGTGAGGTAGTTGTTACCCAGTTGCAATTCAAGTAGCTTTACGCAGTTTCCGATCTCACTGGGAATTTCCCCTCGCAGTGAATTCTGACTCACAAGAAGGAACTGTAATTTTGGAGCCTTACAGAGTTCTCTTGGTAGTGTCCCGTTCAATCTATTAATACTAAGATCAAACTTGCTAAGATTCTTGCACTTAAGAAGGGAATCAGGAATTTCTCCAATGAGACTGTTACCAGAAAGAATTAACTCCTGCAAATTTGCAAGTTCTCCAAACTCCGGAGGAACAGTCCCAGTGAAGCCGTTGAAGGCTAAATTCAGGAGAGTTAAGTTATTGCATTGAGCAAATTCTCGAACAACTTCCCCGGACAGGTTATTGTTATCAGCTTCGAAGTAAGTAAGGCTACTGATATTTCCAACTGAAGTAGGTATGCTTCCTGTGAGTTTATTGTCTCCAATTCGAAGATTTGAAAGACCTTGACAGTTTCCAACAGATAAAGGAAGATTTCCAACAAGTTTATTCATGGTTAACACTAGAACTTCAAGCTTCCCAGAAGAAAATATGCTTTCAGGTATGGGTCCTTCAAGTAGATTCGAATGAAGATTCAACAAACGAAGACCAGACAAGGAGCCTAAATTGTTAGGAATTTTTCCACTTAAGTCATTCTCATATGCTGCGAAAACTCTTAGCTTGGTAAAGTTCCCTATCCATAAAGGAATGGAACCATTCAGTTTATTCCCTGAAACTTGAAGATCTTGTAAATTTTCTAGATTCTTCAATTCATCAGGTATATTAGAGACAAGATAGTTCCCGGAAAGGTTTAAGGATCTAAGGTTTTTGAGTTTACCCAATTCTGGAGGAATTGAACTTCCAAAAATGTTCAAAGACAAATCAAGAAACTCAAGCTGAGTGAGATTACCAAATGAAGAAGGAATTGGTCCTTGAAGCTTATTATTAGAAAGATCTAACCACTTCAAAGCTTTCAGTTCTGAGATTAAAGTAATATTACCTCCGATTTTGCGGTCGGAAAGCTCAAGCATTTCAACTGAAGAAAGATCAGAATTGCAGCGTACACCCTCCCAAGAACAGTAACTTGAATCATTTGAACTCCAGATAGGAATTCCAAGTTCTTTTTTAAGAGCCACCATAATCAACTGGTCATTATTCTGAGCAATCAGAAGCTGAATTCTCAATAAAATGCTAATCAGCAGAAGTGAAATTCTACTCCTCCTAAAAGGAGACATCGGAAACCCCAAAAAATGCACAGAAAAATATACTACTTTTTTGGGTTCTCAGACAAAAACCATCCAGGTAGTAAATCAATGTCTGAACAGAAAATTAATACCCTTGTATTTTCTAGTTCAAACTCCAACACCTGTGGAGAAAAACCATTTCTTGTTTTTTCCAAAACTCAAGCTTTAAATGAAGAAATCCCTGAACTTTAAACCCAAAAAAAAAATCCTTCTTCTTGCAACACTTCATCAAACAACTAAAGCACCAAAAGACGAACCCCACTTTTCTCACTGTCTTTAAGCTCGGATGAGTTCTGCTAGATCTTCAAGTTTTCTGAACTACAAAACCCAAATCTTCACTTCTTTGAAACATCTCTCAAAACTCACTCCTTTCTCTTACTCATTGAAGAAACTATTAACCACTGAAAAGTTGGCTTTGAAAACTCAGGAGGACTGATGATGAAACAACTTCAACTTTCTCTTTCTCTTTTTCTCTAATTTCAACTACAGCACCGTATGAAAAAGCGTGAAAAAGAAGTGCTTTTTTTAATTTTTACAGAAAAACAGTGAATATAAGAAGCAATCCTTGTTCAATCAATTCAGACAGTGTAATGAAATGGAGTAAAGGGAAAGGTATCAGGGTTTTATGTACTACTGGTTTCACAGACCAAGACCAGTTTTCTACTTACTTCACTGTGACCAGAGTCACCAGACAACTCATAGCTTTTACTACTAAGCCAAAAATTCCCTTCACGGGGAAATCAACAGTATCATTAATCAATGGAGATACTTATTTATATTTTCGGCTGCAAACAATTATTAAATAATATTATATTTATAGTAAATGAATAAATCCCTTCAATTACTCTGCTTTTTGCTCTCTTGAAATTTTAAATATTTTAGAATTTTCCGGGGAGACAAACAAGTATTGTAACATATTTTACGCGTTCCACGAATGATGAACCGTACCAACTATTTTCTATTTCTAACCCCCGTGGTCGTGCTATGAGTGACCTACAATCTTGTTTTGAGAGTCGTGTGTTATGAGTGACCTACAATCTTGTTTTGAGACGGTTAAGAAAAATATAAATGAATGTGTAGTCTTAATCATGCAATTCAATCGATTTAGAATAAGGAGTTAAACTAATGATGAGTTGGTAAGAAGATCTTTAGATGAATGGCGAAGATTGAAAAATATGGTTTTCCGTTTCGAAGGTTGTTTCGAAATTTTAAGGTGTTGAACAATTTTAACCTCTTTTTGTTCGATGTTGTTACATCAAGTACATCTTAATGAAGATGTCAATTAAATGGTCAATTACAAGTCTTTGATTGGTCGATTGAGATAAATTGAATGGTTGTTTCTAACTAGATGTAAATGTAATGTTTAATTAGAACACATGTAATTTGATTTCAACAGAAAGCAATGCTTTTTCTTAATTAAAATTAAAATTCCATTAGTAGCAGAAATGAAAGTTACAAGTTTTTTAATGTCGTTCATCATTGCCTTCTTCACTTTGATTTCATTCTATAAGATCCGAAATATTTCCACTTGCCAACAAATTTGTAAATTGATACGTATCTATGTAATGTTGAAAATCAGAAGTGGGTGGTTGTAAACCAGGAGTGGTGGTTGGTAACTTCGTAGAAGAGGTTGTTTGTGGCGAAGCGAGATAATAACATTCATTTTGATTCCAAGTCAGGATTGATGCAGAAGGCGTCTCAGAGATGGTTTAAATACTTGAGGCTGTGAAATAAACACGGTTTGTAGCTCAATTTCGGTCTCTTGTGTATCTCCCCCCACATTCTCATTCCATGATGAATTACTCTTACAAGTGCTGCCATAATTTTCACGACCGTCCGGAATTACAAATGGGCCCAATCCAAACAGGGTGTTATCCACATGCCATTTCTGAACCGTATGCAAGTGCAAAAGCCGTCGTTTGTTGATTTATCCAATACAAATTGTTAAGCTTTGTCTTGGACATCCACATTGTAATAACGATATGTACATTCCCCAGTTGTCGAAACTATTGGGATCGTGGTTGGATCACCTTGTGAAATTAGACTTGGCAACTCCCAAAGTAGTTCCGCCATATTTAGTGAAGATGATAAAGAACTTGCATCTGTTGGGTTAGTCATGAAGCATGGTTGTATGTAAGCGGCTGGATAGGAATGACTAACTATCACGACCCGTACGACCTAATGCTGGGAAATCAAATCCCAAAATGTGCATGTTGTGAACACATTGTCGTTTAGCAATCTGAGATATTGTGCTTCAGTAATATTCGTTTCAGCTTTTAATTCAAACTTCTCTCATGGCATCTGTCGCAACCTATCAAAATCTATTGCAGAGACTTGCATCTGTTTTGAGGGGTTAATCGCCTTTGCAAAAGTATGCTCTAACTGGAAAAGTAGTCTATCTACCAAATACCAAACACCTCTGTACATTTCCGGGTTAAAAAAAAAAAAAACTCTTCATAATGAATATTAAGAATATCTTAGGATCTCCAAACTAAGCAAAATTAAAGACCCGATGAAAAATAACATTTTCATTTATTGATATCTTTGAACAAAAGCGGAAAGTATTTCATTGCCACCAGTGCCCTTATTCCAGTTACTCTTGAAGTACATGTCCATTATATGAACTCTAAAGGTGTTGTCTTTAAGAATTGGTTTACCAACGCGGAAGTAGGTATACCACCAATAATGGAAATAGATTCACAATTCAGTATTTTGACCATGCTTTAGATATTTAAAATGAAAAATACTCAATTTTAAAAGCATAATTTAGATGCTTACCTCTATGATGCCCCAAAAACCAGTGAAATTGGTTACAACTATGGATGTTGCATCGAGGCCATCGCACATTTCTGCTAAAATTACAAACCCTCAATCATGATATGGTGCACCATGAGGATATTGTAACGTTTCAACCCAACCAACATGAGAAACACTAGTTGAGTTAGGAAAATCGTTTGACCCAATAACCATAGCACAAACATTCTTTCGATTTCATCATATTCAGCTTCACTAGTTCAGTCTGACTTGGACATGAGGAAAGGCTTCAATGCTGCACAATATATTCCACCTCTTCTCAAATTTTTATGTTGTTGTCGTACATTTGATGTCAAAAACAAGGGAAGAAGCGTCTTCTATCTTTGATATGACATCCATTTGTTTTTGTTATATGCCAAGGGGGCTCCCACATCACTTGGAATTCTACAAATGAAATACAAGTCAAGGAGGGTAATTCGTATGACAAGAATGATGTCATTTAACTAATGGTTTTGGTTTATTCAACAATCTCTTAAAAATAAATATTAATTTTTAGTAAACTCATCAATTTCAAAGTCTATAAAATGTAACGTGTGTGTTGTAGCCACCACCTTTCTATCAATATTTTCGTGATAACCTTGTTGTATTTTTTTTATTTTTTTTATTGTGATTTGCATAATAAAATCAATACCAGTGATATTTATCCACTCTTTGTGGACTGGAGGGGTAGAGCTAGATAAATAAGGTTTAAGTTTTTGTATCCACCTCTCATTTTATAATATCTAGTCTGGTCTTGATGCCCCGACACGAGACCTGGAAAGTCTGGACCATCAACTACATTCGGCGAAGCAAACTCTGCATCACGATTTTGAGAATAATCGACATTTGTAGCAGGCGTCGGTTGAAAAACCGAGGGTCTAACAACCACACCCAATATTTCGTTTAGGCAATCTGTATGGACTAACTCCAATATATTTCCAAGAAAATCAACCAGACAGTCAGACTCAATCAAGGAAAATACATCCAAGAGTTATATCTCAATTTCTCAAATCAATCTACAATCGAACAGATAGAAATCTGTGAGCCGGATTAATATGAGAAATAACTTGGATGGTACGAAAGACCAATATCCAAGTGTCAATCAATTAATATCAACAACCAAAGGTTGGATTATCTAATTGATTGAACTACGTACAATCTGTGATATTTCAATTATATAAAAATATAATGCGGAAAACAAATAACACAGACACCAGAAATTTTGTTAACGAGGAAACCGCAAATGCAGAAAAACCCCGGGACCTAGTCCAGATTTGAACACCGCACTGTACTAAGCCGCTACAGACTCTAGCCTACTACCAATTAACTTCGGGCTGGAATGTAGTTGAGCCCTAACCAATATCATATTGATTAAGGTACAGTCGCGTTTCCTACGCATCTTGAACCACGTCAGATTCTGCGCACTTGATTCCCTTAGCTGATCTCACCCACAACTAAGAGTTGCTACTACCCAAAGTCGAAGACTTGATAAATAAATCTGTCTCACACAGAAAAGTCTATTGAATATATAAATCTGTCTCCCACATAAATACCTACGAGTGTTTGTTCCGTCTTTTGATAAATCAAGGTGATCAGGAACCAATTGATACACCAGACTTATATTCCCTAAAAATAGCCTAGTAATATCAATCACCTCACAATAATCTTAATCGTATGGAAGCGAAACAAGATATTGTGGAATCACAAACGATGAGACGAAGATGTTTGTGACTACTTTTTATCTTACCAATAAATCTCGAGCAAACCTTAGAGAAGATAGTACTCAACACGATAAAACAGAGTAAGATAAGAACACGCAACTACAGAGAAAATAGTTGGGTCTGGCTTCAGAGTGCCAATGAAGTCTTCAAGTCGTTAACCTATAATGGTTTTAGGAAAAACCTAGGTTAATGAGAATCGAATCTAGTCGCAACTAGTATCACAAAGGAGGTGTGGGGATTAGGTTTCCCAGTTGCTAGAGTTCTCCTTATATAGTCTTCAAATCACGGTTTGTAACTAATGTTACCTTGGTAACAAAGCACTCAATATCCACTGTTAGATGAAAACCTTATTAGAGTCAAGCTAATATCTTTCAACTGTTAGATCGAACTTAGCTTGTTATACACAAATGAAATGTGACTTCGTTTAGGTATGAGTAACCGTACCCAAACGTGTGCACATAATTGTCTCAAAAATAGTTAACCGAAGTTAGCCATATGAATACTTTCATATCAACCTCGTTCATCTTAATCACAACTAGTTCAAATGACTCAAATGAAACTAGTTATGGAGTTGTTCAATTGTTTATATTCTCATAGAAGTATATAAGACACAATTGAAGCAAAATCGATTTTGATTCACTTGAATCAATCTCATTAACATTATAGCCACGGTTTGCAAAAGATTGTATTCCTTAATATATAAATGTATTAGTTCATGAACAAACAGATTTTAGAACTTAACCCACTCAAGTATGCAAACGGGTACGCATACCTAAGTGGCCGGACATAGTTTGGGTTCGCCAGTATGCGATCGGGTACGCATACATCCAAAGTCAGTTGAATTCTCGGACTTGAACTTAACGCCGGTACGCATACGTGTATGCATACTAAGTTCCCGGACTTTCAACTAACCAACCAGTACGCATACGGGTATGCATACTATGGTTCCCGGAAATTGAATAACTTGCAACAGTTAGCTTACAAGTACGCATACTGTGCTATATTCAATCAACGGCTATTTGTTCTAAACTCCATCTTAATCATTGAAACATTCTTAGAAGACGTAAATAACTGTCTCACAAACTATTAGCTTCAAAGCAATTTTCAATTGATAAATAGATCAATACGAAACATTTCGAGTATACATCAAATGACTGTCTCACACAAATCATGTAAGATGTTACCAGGCGATTTTCACATGATCATCTTTTGACTTTCGTCAAGAATAAAGATGAACTTGGTTAAAGCGAAAGCTTACCAACACATATTTCGAGAAATATGTAAGCGAGTTAAATTCGGCTCGAAATATCAAATGTGTATACTATAAAGTCTACACAGCTATACGACTTTTGTCTCAATAGGAGATAAAATAAAAATAGTCTTCTGAGTGATAGATGAGTTTAAGTCTCCACATACCTTTTGTTGATGAAGTTCCACTAGCTCCCTTTAGTAGTTCTTCCTTTTCAATCGATGAATGCCGTGAAGTCTAATGCTCTACTACACATTCTATCCTAATCCGAGACATAGTTATAAGTAGACTAGAAATCAAGACTTATAGTTTTGGAAACTATACTTGACAACAATCTTGAGATAGCAACGCTTGCGAGTTCGACCGAGCAGTGCTCTAACATCGGTATTCTTTTATCTATTCGGAAAAAAATTTCTCTTAATACTGTTTATGACAGCCTCATTTTTCCCCTTAAAGAATTGTAAATAAAAAGTAGAAGATTTTGTTTAGAATTATTAGAAAGAAGAGAGTGGAGTGGTGTGGTATGCGTGAAAATTGTTGAAAATGGAGGTATTTATAGTGTTTACGAATTGTGTCCTTTGAAAATAAAGTCGTTGGGTTTTTACCCATTGGAGAATCAGGTCCACCCACCTGCGGTTGACCATCTGATACCCGCAGTTTCCCCTATAACGCCGGCGTTTTTTCTCCCATCGCCAACAAACCAATGGGAAATGCGCGTTCCTGATCCACCTATGCGCTTCTTCTTTTGCCGCTTATAACTTTTCCCATAGTGGAATACCACCTTTTCCTATCCACGTGTCTGACCTAAAAATTCAAAAAATTGACACAATATTAATAAAACAACATATTTAGTTTTGTGCGGTGGGATCCTTATCAATAACCTTATCTCTAGATATTTGATCAAATATAATTATTGGGATTTAGTGGTGGATTATCTGATAAAATTGCTTAAGTTGAGATTGGAAAAAAGTTTATAGAACTTTGGATCATGGTAGGTTATGTGTTAGAGGCTTAGAACTTAGTAATCCGTGTTTATTTGCTAAAATGGCTTGGAGGATTTTGAGGTTTCTAGACTTTTAAAAGAGTGTTTACGGGATAGTAATTTTTGGTCATGTGATATCAAGAAGAAAAAAATGCTCGGCCAGCTGGAGAAACTAACTAAAAAGGAAAATATAGAGGATGGTCCATTAACTTGTGAAATGATCATTGGTTATATAATCTGCCAGTATTTGTTGTTGATGTTAACAATAATATAATTTAACCAAATGTAAAAGTTAAGCATATTATGTACACACATAAAGGTGCTGGAATATAAATGGAATCAATAATCTCATTTTTTTCATAGGCGCAGAGAACATCAAAGCCATACTAATCGCAAATAAGGGCACCTAGATGAACTTGTTTGGTTCCAAAATGAAAGTGGTGTTGTTCTTAGTTTAAGTCTTATGGCTCCTAACAAGGTCGTCTTTTATGTTGGGAGCGAGGTCGACCACCTAAGGCCCAAAAGATGAAGGGTTCAAAACAAAATCTCGTGTATATACATACGCGTCTTAATCTTATTTCGTTTTTCTGTGAATGTGGAACATTAAGTTATTAATATGAGAATGTAATACAAAAAAAATAACTTTTTTGTATTAGTTTTTTTTTTTTTTTTTTTTTTTGATAACCAAACATAAGTATCTCATTCCATAAAAGAAACGTTTACATGATGGTTTTCAAGAAAAACAAGTACACCTGTTTACATTTTTAAAAAGAGGTGATCCTATGAAAGAGGGGTAAGTTGCCCAGAAATTCTTCATGTGAAGCGAGTAAACCCGAAAATCGTAGATCAATTTTTTCTGATGAAGAACTTGATCTTGTCCGCCTTGAATCACCGATGTACTTGTAACCAAGATAATGAATCACGAACAGATCTTAAGAAAGAAACACTATGAAAAGTATAGATAGAATCACCCAAATAGCGAAGATAAAATCGCTCTAATATCGAATAAATTTATTTTAATCAGCGATATAACTAATAAATCGCGATTAACTAAACAAAAACTAATCAAAAACAAGTAATCTTTGCTCAGATCCGATCCCTAAAGGATCAGATCTGAGGAAAGAAGAAAAAAGATGAAAGGTTTTCTTTTTCTTGAGTTTTTCTTTTTTTGAGAGAACAGAGAGAAGAGAAGAAGTTGCATATGGAGGTACTCATTTGTATTAGGTTATTAAAAGTATCAGTCTTGGTTTTCTCATATTATTAGCAATAAACATCTTGTATGGGTAACCCAAAAAACATCTCGTACAATACAAGTCTTCTAAAAAAAAATTGTTTCACATATGTGATTAATGTGTTACTTTTTCACATTTGAAAATGTCAAACACTATATATATCTTATAACTGTATTTGAATAATGTTTGATTTTTTAGATTATTGTTTGTTGAGTTTTTCTTACTAGGAGTCATGATTTAATTGTTATTGTTGTAAATATATTTAACGTTTGTGTATAGATTAAAAAAAACACAATTAAAAAAGAAGAAATCCCTTTTCTATTTTTCGTCATAGATATCTATATGTTAACGACGGCTCCGACACAAAGCATTATGTCTCCTGTGTTAAGTTAACAACTGCATAATTGGTAGAAAGAAACTAGAATTAAGACACTCCTTGAAACAATTCTTTGAATTCCTTGGCAATGGACGATCCAACTCTTATAGTATCACTTTTGAAAGAACTCAAAACTTGAAAATCATAGTATGATTCCACATCTTACCTTTCATTATATATCCCCTATAGAAACCAACTAGAGAATTCTTTTCTTAAATCTACCAACATTACCCTTGTCTTTTGTTATGTCATTGTTTCGCAGAATATTATAGGCGTAAAGATAGAAGCAAGGGGAATGCAAGTTGTCGCACTAAGAATGAAGATACTTAATTCCAGGATCGGGCCATGTTCTATAGGTTTCTTGGTTTTTCCGGATACTCTTTATGACCATTGTGGTAGATATTACTTTTACCAATGTTTGGTCGTCCAAGGAGTGGTAGAATTTATACTTGGAAATGAAATATCACTTTACGAGAAAGACACTTTCAATTATGTGGCACAAGAATATGGATTCATTGCAACTTCTCATAATGAAGATACTAAATTTTCTTTCTTGTCGGGAATTAGTGGCACATGGAAGATGTTTTTGAGAAGAGCATGTGACGACTACTCGCGGTAAATCTACATCGAAACTAACATGAGAAACACTATGAAGTCATAAGAATGGGATGATTGGGGAATTCTGTCAACAAAAATGTGAGTACATCAACATTCACCGAAGTGACAAAGAAAACGATAGTTTAGAAAATTTATTTTAGTATTACTAGTTCTTGAAGTTTTGTGCAGTACAGTAACATTTGCAGAGTTTGGATGTATCTGTTAGAGCATAGCTCGGTCGACCTCGCATGCGTTGCTATCTCAAGCATGTTTGTCAATGTTAGTGATCAAAAGTATAAGTCTTGATTTCTAGCCTACATATCTAAGTCTCGTACTAGGATAGAAAGTGTAGTTGAGCTCAAGGACTTCATGGCGATTCATCATACAACGACGAAGATCTACTCAAGGAACCATGGAACTTCATCAATAAAAAGGTATGTGGAGACTTGAACTTATCTATCACTCAAAAGTCTATCTCTTTTATCTCCTACTTCTTATGAGATAAAATTTGTATGCTATATAGACTGGATCATACACATTTGATATTTCGAGCCGAGTATATCTCTCCTATCTATATCTTGAAATCATGTGTTGGTAAAGCGTTTCGCTTTGATCAAGTTTATCATCACCTAGTGACGAAAGTCATGAAAAGTTTCAATCACTTTGAGAATTGCTCTGACGTGAATCGGTCTGTGAATAACGGCTACATAGTGTCATTTGAGAATGTCTCAATGATTGAAATGAAAGTTTAGATTACATAACAATGTACTCCTTGAACCGAAGTTTTCGAACTTTGTTGATCAAGATAAATTGAAAGGATTGTGGAATTGGCTTTGCCAAGTCTGCGAACCCAGTCTGCAGACTCAGCCGCGAACTGTCGGAAGTTCTCGACCGAGAATTTCTGTTGGGATTTTCCAAAAACTCGTTTGCGTGTAAGTCCGCGAACCTAGTCCGTGAACTGACGAAAGTCACTTTGCCGAGATTTTCTGCTGAGTTTGGAAAACTCCACCGGTTGTCTTAAGTCCGCGAACTTGTTTATGAGATTAAGAGGTTATGATCTAAAGATGTGCTCTGAACATGAAACTTAAATTACTAAGGAATGCTTTATGCAATCCGTGGCTATAAAGTTCATGAGCCGATTCAATCGAATCGAATCATCTTTGTTTCAATTGTGTCTTGTGTAGTTACATAAGATCTCATAGAAATTGAACAACTCTTTAACTAGTTCATTTGAGTCAATTGAACTAGTTATGGTGAAGAAGAACAAGGTTAATATGAAATGCTCATATGGTTAACCTTTTGGGTTACTATGTTGAACCAACATACACGTACACGTTTGGGCATGGTTTTCACAAACCCAGTAAACGTCTACCCAAGTGTGTGTGACAAGCTAAGTTTTCGATCTAACGGTTGAGAAATATTAGCTTGAATCTAAATCAGGTTTTCATCTAACGGTGAATATGGATTGCTTTGTAACTAAGGCAAAACCCTGATTTGAAGACTATATAAATGAGACATCTAGCATTGTGAAAAACTAATCCCCACACGTCTGTGTGATACTAGTGCGCTCGCTAGAGTCGATTCTCCTTTAACCTTTGGTTTTCTTCTCTAAAATCAGGATAACGACTTAAAGACTTCATTGGGATTGTGAAGCCAGACTGATACTAATTTTATCGTAGTTGTGTGATCTGATCTTGCATCTTCTATCGTACGATAGTCTTTGATTGGCTTGAGATCGTGAGAGTTCTCCGATAGGAAAGATAAAGAAGTCACAAACATCTTTGTCTCACTGTTTGTGATTCCTCGACAAACCGCCTGTGTAGTCAAGAAGGATTGTAGAGAGGTGATTGATTAATCTGGCTGTTCTTCGGGAATATAAGACAGGATTATCAATTGGTTCATGTTCACCTTGATTTCATATCTTAAGACGGAACAAAACCTAGGGTTTATCTGTGGGAGACAGACTTATCCTTTGATAGACTTTTCTGTGTGAGACAGATTTGTTTATTATCAAGTCTGCGATTTTGGGTTGCAGCAACTCTTGGTTGTGGGTGAGATCAGCTAAGGGAATCAAGTGCGCAGTATCCTGCTGGGATCATAGGCGTAGGAGTACAACTGTACCTTGGATCGGTGGGAGACTGATTGGGGTTCAACTATAGTCCAGTCTGAAGTTAACTTGGAGTAGGCTAGTGTCTGTAGCGGCTTAATACAGTGTGTATTCAATCTGGACTAGGTCCCGGGGTTTTTCTGCATTTGCGGTTTCCTCGTTAACAAAACTTCTGGTGTCTGTGTTATTTCTTTTCCGCATTATATTTTATATAATTGAAATAATACAGGTTGTGCGTTCGTGATCATCAATTGGAAATCAACCTTTGGTTGTTGATTGATATTGATTGATCCTTAGACATTGGTCTTTGGTACCGTCCAAGTTATTTCTTGTATTTGATAAAGACTCGCTATTGATTTTATCTTGAGTAAAAATCGAATCAAGAGAGAGATATTAACTCCTTGAGATACTTTTATCTAGATTGAGTCTGACTGTCTAGTTGATTCTCTAGCAAAGTATTTCAGAGTTAGTCCATACAGATTGCTAAGCGAAATATTGGGTGGTGTTGTTAGACCCCCGTTTTTTCAGTATCGTCAAAGGATCATACGCACCATGAAAAAGTAAAACTACAATCATTATTTAAAAAATTAGGGTTTTAGTTCTACTAAAAGTGTTGATCTCACTTTTTTCGTATTACTAACAATAAACACCTTGTATGTGTAACCTAAAAAACATCTCATACAATATAAGTTTTCTAAATATATTTTTTTCTCATATATAACTCATGTGTTACTTTTTTATATTTAAAAGGAAAATATAAAAAAAATATGTGGTACATGTGGTACTTTTTGCATTTCAGAATGTAAAATACTACATTATCTTGTAATTTTATTTGAAAAATGCTTTGTGTTTCTTCATTTTGGTTTGTTGAGTTTTCTTGCTTGGAGTCATGATTTAGTTATTGTTGCAAATATATTTGAAGTTTCGAATATTTTTAGAGCATTTCCAAGACATTTGTATCCTTCATATGCGTATGGGTATATTTGCTCATTTTTATTGAAATTTTCCTTAGGTCTCGGAAGTTCAAGATAATCGTCTCCAACCGTGTAACATGTGAAGAAGTAGTATTACAATTTTCATATACTGATAGGCAAAAAGTTTTCCATTTTCTAAATATTAGGGAGTTAAATACCCATTGAATTGTCTAAATCCTCTAAGAGATCTTCTGAAACAAGATAATGGGTTAGAGGATGTAAATCCAACCGCCTGCCACATAAGCTTCACATCTTATTTTTAAGTTCCCATGGAAGAAAATACTTTTGGAAAAGTAGCACAATCTATTAAAATAGGAACATCACAATCTCCAATTGGAGATGCTCTTATAAATGGTTAGCTTTCCTTCTTGTGTTTATATGTGTTTAGATTTTATTTTTATTTTTTAAAAAACCCATTTTTTTTTCTGCAGTAGATCTCTCTATATATACTCCATATGTTAAGGAAGGCAATGCTTATTCTCTTTATTCAAGTTGTGGTTCAAATTGACGATTGAATGTAAAGTTAAATTAATGTCTCTGCGTCCAACCGTTGGATACAATGGAGTGACGCTCGTAATGATTTTACGTTGGATAAAGTAAAAATATTATTTTTTATTTTTGTTTTTGATACAAATGAATAATTCATCAATGAAATGGAATAAAAACATTGTGTTTGTCTTCCTCCACACTCCTAATAATAAAATTGGGAGAGATATCAGACTAGATTCTTGACACTTCAAATAACTTAGCATGCTTGGATAATTTATCTGACGGCTTATTTAAACTTCTGAAAGACCACAACGGAAAATTGCATAATACTTCTTTAATGTCTGACAGTACCGGATGGTTTTGCCAGAAAATACTACTAAGATCTTCATTAACTCCAGTAACCACCTTCTTTGCGTTCATTAGAAAGAAAACCTTCTGAATGTTTAGTTCTTTGGCCCACATAACTGTCCACCAGAGAGCTTCACATTTCGCATCTTTAACATTCAAGGCTCCAGTTGCATATCCACACCTTGCTGCTGCGAATCACCTGCGAAGTTTTTAAGTATTAGTCCAATTCCACCGGAATTAATTGGAAGTTTAAACGAAGCATCACAATTTATATAAAAATCAAAGTTATAAGTGGGTCTTCAAGATATGTTTATTCCTTGTAGAGATATGTTATGGTTGTTATTTACTCTTTTCATTTTTTTTCTTGTCATAAAATTTAGAATTTCAATCCTTCTTATGATTACCACTGGATTCGGTTTTACTCCCTGAAAGATACAATAACATATAGCTTTAAAAATTCCACATGCAGTATTAGCCATTTTAACTTGTCATTATTCATCTAACTGATATTTAGCATCTCTAAACCAGGACTTCGCCCATCCTTTACGCTACCACCAGATAACTCTATAGATCTTCAAACTCCAAGGGTAAGCCAAATGGCCTTAAAAAGAAGTCACTCCATTAAAATGTGCCTAGTGGTTTCCACTTCTCCATTACAACGGTAAATAGATTCTTACTTGGCATTAAAAAATTATATGCGTTTTTCTTAATATTTTAAAAAAATAAATCCCTTGTACGGGAACTAACGCTATGCCATTTTTTTCTTTCGGAATTCCAATATAATATCTTTTTTTGAACCAAACTCCTTAATATTAGTTGAAGAGCTTCTCTAATGGTTGTTGTGTGTGTTTCCTAGGTGGCAACACAAACAATAAGTTTAGTGGAAAACCATAATTCATCTCCAATGAAGTTGTTTTTGAAAATAGAAAGAGAAATATTAATCAACTTATAATCTCTGCAAAGTGCACTTTCTTTTAATTGGGCACTGCCTACTAAGATTTTTAATGGCTACTCGTTGAGTACGCTAATTTGCAACTGGGATACTGTGATTGGAAATTGCTGATTACTTCAATCCTTTTTCTTCTTTGTAAGTCGTCAGTCCCTTGTGACCTCTTACTTTTTTTAATATAATTTGCCATTTTTCGTCAAAAAAAAAGTGTTGTTTGTGATTTTTTTTTATTATACGTAAGCTTTATTTTTAGTAATTTTAATATTTTGTTAGAGCTAAAAATAGTTAATTTATATATTGAAATTAATTTTTATCAAGCAAAAGCTTACTAGGATAGCTATGTCTAATAAAAATTAAGCTATGGTATCTTCATATTGATTTAAAAAGTTGCAGTTGGAGAAGAATTTTACAGAAAACGAATGTTTATCCTATATGGATACGGACATTTATCTTCGCATATATTCCACTGTAGA
The DNA here is from genome assembly GCF_003573695.1 of Papaver somniferum. Lineage (NCBI taxonomy): Eukaryota > Viridiplantae > Streptophyta > Magnoliopsida > Ranunculales > Papaveraceae > Papaver > Papaver somniferum. The sequence goes on from NC_039366.1 coordinate 81,384,992, forward strand.
AGCGTATTAGACCACAAATCGGTGTTCAACTTAAGTCCTAAGTTATTGATGTTTTGAAGCCTCAAATGGGTCTGTCTATGAATTGAGTTTAGGATCTAAAAGATAGGCTCCAAGAGTGGCACTTATGTTTGTCTTCGTCCGCATACAACAGCGAAGTGTTAATGTGTTGTGGACTAAGTTAAATCTGCATATACTAACTCACGAGAATAGTAAAATGGTTATGGATTGATGATATCTGAACTACTTTAAGAAAACCCAAACATTCCCCGTTACAAAAGGGTGCTTTACTATCATGTCATCCAGATAAAATCTTAATACTTTCTAAACTTTTGTTAGACCAAAGTCACCAAACCAAGGTCTGAAAAACGGCCGTTAGGAAAAACGGCCGTTAAAACGGTCATGTCTATGTAACGTGTCCGTGAAGATCATCGACAATCGTGTTTATATATTGCTGATAAATAGGAAATAACGACATTATTTATACCCGTTATAACTGTTTTAGCACATGTTATTTCTAAAATTGAATTTTACGTTTTTTCCTTCTAAATAACATTTTAACGCAAATTTTTTAGACCATTTTTCCGGTTTTTACGTCAGTTATAACCGTATTTTAAAAAAAATATATATAAATATTTTCTTACAATTCTTTATATTTTAAATTAAAGATTAAAAAATTACAATTAATATTTTTATTATTATTCAATCATTGTCGATAGAATTAATATTTTAAAAATATAAGAATAAATAATGATGTATAGAAAACGTTATAACAATGTTATTAGACCCGTTATAACTGTTTTCACGCACGTTGTAACTGTTAGATAGGAATTTCAGACCATGATTTCCTTTTATTTTCTATTTAGCCGTTATCACGCCAGTTATTTTAGAATAATGTATAAATAACGCGTTTTTTGTCCGAAACGTGCTCACACCCGTCAAAATGCATTATCACGGTAACGCCCAGTATCCGTGACCTGAGCCGTGACATGTTTTCCAAACGTTGGACCAACCTAATCGAGTTTATCCTTGTGAATTAAAATAGCCACAAGTTTAAACCTCGGTGACTATTGCCTACTACAGTACTACTTTAAGATTGCTCAATATTCTTATGTTTTATAGGTAACCATTTTCCAATCGGAGTATATATTCTTCTTCCAAAATTACAAAAGAAAAAGCAGAGAGGAAGGCCCACGAAAGAATAATATGATACGGGTTACAGGACCCACAGATATGGGTGAAAGTGTGGCATTTTCACGACATGCTGGGTCCCAAATTGTGTTTTACAAGGAGGAGATTGGGTTCGAATAATCTCGTCACCAACTATTTGATGCTTGTCAACAAGGTGAACCGTCCTTTTGGACTACTAACCCCTGTGGTGACTCCAATTCCAAAGTGAGTTCGCAAGGGAAACCACATCAGCCCCTTGAGTGGATTAGCCATATCATATGGGATTTCAAATTCCATTTCCGAGCCGTTAATGATTTCCAGTTGATGATTATACTACAAATCCAAGAAAACAAAATTACTTGTAAATGTTTGTAGAAATATTTGATCAAGAATGTAAAAAAGTCCGAAAAGAGACACGATAAGAGATCATATTTTGATTGTGCTTTATCGAGAGGACAGACATGATTTCACACCCACCTTCGTCGTCTCATCAGTACTTGTGACTTTGAGTACGAAATATACAGAGAAGGCCGAAAGAAAAACAAAAGAGATGTATGAAAAAGGAGGTGAGGTGAGGTGAGAAACCGATTAAACAAATGTCGATGGGATTAATTTTGGTCCCCCGATTATCTTGATTGATGGAGACGATGAGTTCTCTCTTTATAAGACATCCATCATGAGCATCACATCGTGGGCTGTCTGATTATGTTTAGACACACCGGGCCCCATCTCGTTATAATTTCTCCCTTGCTTTTTCATCTTCCACTTTCACGAAGAAAAACTGGAAAAAGGGTAGAAATTTTGGTTTTACTGACTAAGTTGTTCATGTCTTTGATTTGATATAACGCAGTGTTTGATGCTATTCGGGTAGCCAAAATATGAATACGGGGAGATCTTAAGTGATTCAAAAATTAAATTTATCCTCCTTAATAAATCAATTTTAAAATTAAACCTTATATAATCAAAATCTAATCTTAATTCAAAACCAAAAATCAAAACCTTTTCATGTTTTCTTTTCTTCTTCTCAAAAACACTCTCCAAAACCTAATAATATCTTCTTCTTTTATCCACTGATTTTTGAAGTAGCTCAACGTGATTGGATTCTCAAGTTGATTCTCAAGATGGCAGCAAGATCAAGAGTGACAAGATTCGGTTGATTGAACCCTGATTCTGAAACAGGTCAAGTTATTGATGTTCCTTTTAATGGAGATGTGGTGAACCAATCCGTTCAAACACCTGCGAATCCTCCACAAATGACTCCTACTAGGTAAGAATCGAAAAACCCACCAGTTATTTTACCATTAAATTGAAAAAAGAAGTTCGATTGATGATTTTAGGGTTTTCAAAAATGATTTTCTGAAACGTTTACAGCTAGGATATCATATCGTCCTGGCCGTAATGTATACCTAACGGTTGGGACATCAAGAACTCTATGATGTTAACGTCTTATGCGGTTAGGAAATTCGAGATCCCAACCGTGAAATATTTTTACAGATGGGACTTTCCTAACAGTAAGTTGGCATGTGTTTGCTGAAAAAACTTGGGTGATGATTGTTTTCGGCTGGGAATTTCCTCACCGTAATCGAAATTTTGTAACCGTAATTTATATTTCCTAGCCGATACTATGTTTACGGTTAGGTGGTGTCACACTTGTCGGTCGTAATTGTGTCAAACGGATGGTCGTCTGCATGTTTCTTAGTCGAGACTATGTTTACGGTTAGGAAGTCTCACACTTCCCAGCCGATATTATGTAATACGGATGGGTCTCTTGCTGGTTCCTAACCGTAACTATATAACTCTGAGTGAATTGGTCCTATCTTCTGATATGTTTTTCACCATTTTTAGGAACCCTGAAAAGGAGAAAGAAGCCCAGGAACTACCAATGTGTGATATTGCTACGATGATGGTACGTGTGCTAAGTATATGATTCTTTTTTTATACATGTTTCTCAAATTATATACCATTATTGATTGAAGGATGTGAAAATAGGTCAAGCGAGCTAAGTGGATGGCCATGGGACTGATCCGTAACATTGAGGAGGTATTATATTTGGATTGCGGCCAACAAAAAACACTGCTTCTCAGGCTTCAGGAGTTACATATTCCAACGAAGGATGATCTCCATACTAACGACGAGGATGATTGGATGAGTGGTTCCCAAACTCCCCAAGGTTCTTCATCATCATCTTCTGAGGATGTTGTTGGGAATATATTTTTAAAATATTTTATCCCAATAAATATGTTTTTTATTTGCAAATTTAGTCTTTATTAAAAGTAATTAATTTTTGCTATAATTAATTTGACCGTTTCATTTTTCTATTTTTAATGGTGTTAACAACACACCATTATAACTTTGAGGGTTTCATATTGTGGAGTTAATGGTGTTAACTACACCATAATTATATTTGATTAAATTATGTTAAAACCTTTTAATATAAAGAGAGATTTTGGTTGGAAACTTTTTTTTTGAGAGAGTTGAGTTCTTCTTTATGTTTTTTGTTTTCAAAGGAAATATTTTTGTGAAAGAAAACAATATGTGAACATCATTTGTTTTCTATAAGAGATTCTGAGCAAGAATGAAGTGTAGTAGTATCACATTCCTCACGGTGCAAGAGTGATTGTGAAAGATATATTGAACTCGGCTGTTTTATTTAGGGGACGACGCGACATGGAAGAACTGCTTGCACAATCTTGGGCAGAGCCGCGAAACGTCTTAAAGAAAGCGACCTAGTCCGCGACTCAGCCATAACAATGTTTTGTTCGTTTTTTGTGTGATTATTTTGCAGGAATAATTCAGCAATTGCTCCAACAATATTAAGACTCTCTATTCTGCCACGGATATCAAAAGAAACGATTGCTGAAACGCGATAAGTATCATTGTTCAGTTTGTTTTATTAAATTATATAAATGGTATAGTTCTTCTTTAGCAATTTAGCAAGATGCTTGGAATTAGTTTACTTAATACCTAAAGTAAATTTATGTATGATCTTGATGGACTAGGAATAACATGGTTAAATTTTTTTTTTTTGTGAATTTTTGACATAAAAAATATTGTTGATGATAAATGGGTGTTCTTAACATGTTGTAGAGTTTTATGCGCATATCTTTGACGAGAAGGAATTGGGTCTTGAAATTTTAACCGAGTATATGAGACATCATGAGGATCATGCCTGTAAAATTTCATAATTTTTGGAGTCTGAAAAGTATTTTTAGAGTATTTTACGAAACTGAATAATGTTGTTGAAAATTTCTGACGATTAGAAATTTAGTATGTTTGTGTGAAACATGAAACTTTTAAATTATGAACTTATCTTAGAAACCCATTTTGAAATTTCCTGTTTGGATTTTTAGATTGAGAGACGTGGTGATTTCAAAATCGTTGTGTACTTTTGTCCAAAATAGGAGATGATACTTGACATTAGAGATTAAAGATTGAGATGTAATAAATTATATTAAAATTCATGTTTTGATTTTGATTTTGATTTTTATTACTTCATACTCTTGTTTTGGAAATGAAAAATAAGATCGTTGTTAGAGATTAAGCTAGTGCACCACATGTGCTTGATAATATGCTTAGTGGAAAGTTATAACTATATGTTATAACTATATAACTTTGAATCTTTGTTTGAAACTTAAGAGAAACATGGAGTGCTATGTTTTATTTAATTTCAAGTAATTATGTAAGTGCATACCTTACATATTTTTTTTTTTTGGTTTCAAATGCTCACATGTACATGATTGTGACAGGTGAAAATTCACTTACTTGAGGAAATTTTATTTTCTAATGAAATAAAAAATTGCGGGAGATTAATCGATGTGTGGAGCAATGGAGTTGTTGATTTCTTTGTTAGTGCGCAAATAATGGACAATGGTTTACAACCAATTGAGATTTAAAAGCAATTGAGGTATGTTTGATGAACTATTTGTAGTTATTGTAGTGATCAAATAATGACATTCTAAATTGAGTAAATTGATTGTTCAATCTTAGAATAAATTATAGGAAAACGAGATATTGAGAGTTATTGTGTATGACAATAAACATGTGACTCATATAAGTTTGGAACTTATGAGATGGAATTTTATACGAACCCAAAACCGAAATAATTAGAAACCTAGTCAAAACTAATGTGAATATCAACTTTCACCAAGAAATGAACATAATATTGATTATGAATTTATTTGTTATTCTTGCATGGCATTGTAAGGATATCAAATATTATTAACAATGCTTTTCAAGCTAAGTTAATGTAAATTGTGGATACAGTGAGAGGTTGGTATATATCGCTGTTTTACACCATGTTTGTTTTGATAGGTTATGGTTCAAAAGTTGAACCAAATCGTTTGAAAGAAAGTGGTGTTGAGATATACTCACATCACTAGGATTTTCGGTATTGGTACGATCTCAAAGTTTACTTTGGGTAGAACAATCTTGTTAAAGATGTTCATACTTCCGAAATGAGAAAGAATTCGAGTTTCCGCCTATCTTGTTATTTACAAAATTGAGATTAGAAATTTGTTGACTTTGATCAATGCAATACTACAAATGATATGTTATGGATAAAATGTTTGAGCATAATATTGCAATTTTATCATAACATAAATTGAATTTTGAATATTTGAAATATGAGATTTTGTCATGCTTTTTAAGAAATCAGTGAGTTAGTGATGAATATGAGCATGTTATATTTCCTTATAAACTTGGTGAATTTTTGAATAACATGTATGTAATCTTACCTAACTCATAAAAGCATGTACCCTTTCAAATCTAACGCGAGTTTCATAAGTTTGAAATGAAATAAAATGTTGGAGAATTTTATAAAAATATGTGTGATGCTTTGGGTGGCCTGTATTGATATCAAATATGATACTTTGAGTAGTTAACTAGGTGATGTTGTCTTCACGAAAATTGTTTGAATTTTTATCCGCTATCTTGTACAAAACGTTTTTGGTTTAGATCATTGGTTTATTAGTTTTTCACAATTTTTGGGATCTTTGGATATTATTTTGAAATTCTTGTTTGAGTCAAAAATAGTGGGGGTTCCATATTCTATGCTTTAACACATTTGATTTAAATTAGAGGAACTAGAAAAATGAAGGTGACAAGAAATTCACTAAGAATGAACCTAGAAAAGCACATATAGTGAGACTAAATTTTAGTCATGAATATTTTGTTGCTTATAATTTGAAAGATAACTTCTTATAGAGAGTAACTTTGTTCTTCAAACTATTAAATCTTTGGCAAAAAGTTTTTATGAGCCTATTGTTTTTAGACAAGCAAACAGAAAATTGTTGACTCTTACATTCATGTCGCTAAATAACTTACATGCTTGTTTGTTGATGTTGTTTCTACAATGTATGATTTGTTATAGTCATAAATAGAAATATATACTTTTGTGTAAGTTAAGGATGAGAATCTATGTAAATCAAGCATGGAAAACTGTGTAGTTTCTACAATAAAAGAAATCATATAAGTTAGATAAGTTATCCTTTATATTCTGAAAAACAACTTTAAAACAATTCATAAAATAAAAATTGTTTACTTGATTCATTCGAATGATTTCAAAATTGATGAAAGTGAAATGCACAATACTCTTTGTTTTGTACGGATAAGTGGTTTTTTGAATTTTTATTCTAACGTATAAGATTAAAATGAAATTGAGAACATGCTTAGTTTGCTATTTGACATGAAAGACTTGAGTGAAGATGATGTATATTTTTTAAATGAATTTTTTCTTCCTTTGGATCATTTTCATTTCAATGAAAATAGAATTTTTAAAAGAGACAAAAATATATATAGTCTGACTGTAAACAAGTTTTCACTCATTTGGTTTAGTGCTAATGCTTTTGAGATTATGTGTGATTACATTAGACATGAGTATGGTAGCTCAGTATGCTTCTTTGCTACGTGATTGACTATATATATAAGTATTTTTTGTAGTGGGGGTGTAATATATTGCTTCCATAGTGGGGGTTTTATATTCAGATTTGCCAATCCTAGTATGGAAAATTGGTAAAATATTGAGAAGGTTATGAGGTGTTTTAAACACATCATACGCCTAGAAATACACTATATAAATGGCTACCGCAATCCTATAAGGATATTGCGAAGCTGATTGGGGACATCCTTTCAGTTGAATCCTTTAAGGGATGGAGCGATTCGATCCTATAATATATAGAGGAATAGACATATTAATCCAACGTGATAGTACCGCGGCTATTGCATGAATTGAGAATGTAACGACAACTATAAGAGTTGATTTTATGAGAATATGGAGTATATAGTGTCTGAAACGAGTTTCCATTAGTCCTTTGACGAAAGGATTGATAAGAAGATGTGAATACATCTTAGGGATGAGGTTGATGCCCATTGATATTGAGTCATCTATGATGGATACCCAACCTAGAAATAGGTTCAAAGGGACTAGACGAAGTCATAAGTGATATGGAGATGCGAGAATCATGCTTTTGAAAAATTCATCCCACGGCATGACATCCTGAAACGAGTAAAGGTTGAGTTTAATTTTTAATTTTAAAATTTTAAACTCTTAATGAGGTTTATATCTCTATTTAGAGTGGGGTACATTCAGGAGTACTCTTGATAGACTCACCTATATGAATGTGAAAGTGTGGCCGCTTTCTATGAGAATATGGGTAGTTCTCTAGATCATTCATTAAACTGGGATACAAGCGCAGGGCCATAATGTGCTGGCTTTAGACTTTACACCAGTATAGTCGTGTGTGTTAAGTAATCTTTTTATCTCCTAGAATTCAGGACTTATGTTCACTCTATGGTCAGATTTTAAGAGAGACTATTAATACTACGTAAAGGTTCAAGTCGCAAGACACCTTTGCTTATGCACAACTTTGTACGTTCTTGCTCAATGTTTTAAAAATATAAGTGGGGGATTGTTGGGCATATATTTTTAAAATATTTTATCCCAATAAATATGTTTTTTATTTGCAAATTTAGTCTTTATTAAAATTAATTAATTTTTGCTATAATTAATTTGACCGTTTCATTTTTCTATTTTTATTGGTGTTAACAACACACCATTATAACTTTGAGGGTTTCATATTGTGGAGTTAATGGTGTTAACTACACCATAATTATATTTGATTAAATTATGTTAAAACCTTTTAATATAAAGAGAGATTTTGGTTGGAATTTTTTTTTGAGAGAGTTGAGTTCTTCTTTATGTTTTTTGTTTTCAAAGGAAATATTTTTGTGAAAGAAAACAATTTGTGAACATCATTTGTTTTCTATAAGAGATTCTGAGCAAGAATGAAGTGTAGTAGTATCACATTCCTCACGGTGCAAGAGTGATTGTGAAAGAGATATTGAACTCAGCTGTTTTATCCTGGGAACGACGCGACATGGAAGAACTGCTTGCACAATCTTGGGCAGAGCCGAAAAACGTCTTAAAGAAAGCGACCTAGTCCGCGACTCAGCCATAACAATGTTTTGTTCGTTTTTTGTGTGATTATTTTGCAGGCATAATTCAGCAATTGTTCCAACAGATGTTCCCAAGAATGTTGGTCGTAGTGGATGATTGTTTTATGTACTTGTTTAAGTCATTTCAGCTTTTCATTATGCAGACTTACTTTTAGTATGTTTTAGGTTATCGATTTGGGTGATTTCGTTTGTTTTATGTAATGGGATATTAATATACCTTGAATGAATGGATACTAGTGTTTTAATTCATCAGATTCGTGTTTAAGTATAACGGAGTGAAATCTGATACTGACAATCCAGGATTACTTACGGCTAGGATTACCAGCCGTAAATTTATTTTACGGGTAGAATTACCAGCCGTAAATCTGACAGTACCCAGAAATACGGGTACGATTTCAAGTCGTAATTTTATTCAAGGTTAGGTCTTTCAGCCGTAATTCTGCGAAAAGCTTATTTACCAGTTCATTGGGTCATTACGGGTAGGATTTCTAGCCGTAATTTTATTTACGGTTAGGTCTTTCAGCCGTAATTTAGCGAAATGCTTATTTACCAATTCATTGGATCATTACGTCTAGGTCGTGTCGGCGTACAACTGATAGGCACATTTTTGTGTCTTATATAATCTCAATTGTATATATTATTAGTGCTCGATTTTATATTTATTATGGCTTTTTATGTCCCTGTACGTATTCTTGGAGAAATAAGCTTTTGCGGCGAAATTGGCTAAAAAAATGGTTTTTGCGTCCGTGGGAGAAAACTACTATACGGACTCTCACTTTGGATAAGGGGTAACCTAATTACTAAGGGGTGACCCATTTCCAGGCATCTGCTAAAGGGAGACCGGAACTGGATAAGGGGAGGTCATCTTCATAATTCAAATACAAGTTTTGGCGGGAAAATGCATGCAGCGAGGAGCAGATTTGGAGATCGAATTTCTACGTGATTTTAGGAGATTCAATGGCTGTATTTGGTAAGTATGGACTCTACAAGACTCAACAGGTCTGTTACAATCGATTGGACCCAACCAATTGGGCTGGAATGGCTGGGAGAAGTGATCAAAGTCCAAACAGGACACGTACGCTTCTGTTGAGTTTGAAGATTTTGTGAGGAATATTTGGGAGAGTTTCACGCTAGTGATTGTTGTACTTGGTCATGTTCAAGTCTTGATAAGAGTTTGGTGGCAAGTTTATAGCTAACTAACGCGTACAGGGAGATCACAAGAGAGATATTCTCTCAACAACGCAGAGAAGAAAAAAAAAAAAAGTCGCGGATTCAGTAGAGATTTTTCGGGATTAGAGGACTATATAAGAGTTGGTTCAAGTCATAAAGAGCGTTAGAAAGTTTTAAAAACCCTTAGGAGAGAGTTGGGAGTTCACGAGAGACGAGAAGAAGAAGTTACAGAAGGTATTGTTGCTGCTGCTGCTGCTCGAGGAGGAAGAAGAAGACGAAGAACAGACTCGCAGAGTCCGTCGTTCTTCGAAATTCTTAAAAGCAGAACAAGTATCGTTATTATACAACAGTAAAGGCTTATCGTTTACAGCAGTCTCAAAAACGCTTACCCCTTTGTAACAGTGACGCTGTAACACTTCTACAACGTTGCTAATTCCTGTTTCATCTTATATACATCAATAAAAACACTTATTTTAGCCATGAATACATCTTGTGAGTGTGTTTTTGGGATGAGGAGCTAAACCCAATCCCAGGGGTGATGGAGGAAGCCATTCTTCCAAAAGTTATGTGGTAAAATTCATTTAAATTTATTTATGCAATCCTTTTATGATTAATTGCACCGAATGAAAATTGAATAAATGATTTTTATTAATTAATTGTGTTTTCTCTTGATGAAATATGCTTGGTTTATTGCTTTTGATATTTCATGCTTGCGATTAACAATGGATGTTTTGAAAATCTGATTTAGGCAATGATTAGAATCACAATTGTTTTTGATTTGAATTATAACGTCTAGAAATGCATGATAATAATTATTATTGAATCACATGAATTTTGGTGAATGGTGAAATCCTAACCCCTGGTCTTTCCATAATATTTACATCACCTTTGAATTTAATTTGTTTTATCTTTAATTTTTTATTAAGTCTAAAAATTATTTCCTTCACAAGTCTGAAAAGAACCCAGTTTTTACCACAACTACAACATCATTTGAAAAACCATCAAAGTTTTTACCACAACTACAATATTCACTTGTCAATGTAGTGTTTCCCCTTAAACGCCGTTCAAATGCTTGGAACTTCTCATTTAGCACCGCCTCTGTTTCACCTCTTTCAAATCTCATCATTGGCTTGTAGAAATCAGGGAAACCACGTAATTGAAGCAAACATTTTTCCCTTACATAAGTAATTTGGTCTACATTCGAATATTTTGCATCCTCAAAGGGTCCAAGTTGATCTACGAACACATGGTAACCACAATTTCCGTCGCCATCAACATCGTCGGTGGACTTGACGTACTCATGAATAAAATGTGGTAAAAAGTGCATGTAATTTTTGTAAATTTTGTACGTAGGTCGGATGTAATTACCTTCCTCATCTATAGGGGGTGCTATCGTCGGACCTACGACCATATAAACCGTCTCTTTCTCACCACCAACAACTATTTGTTGGGTGATTTGTGATGGTTCGACCATGGGTTCTTTTCCTTTGACATCATTACCTCGGCTTCTCGCTAATTGCTTCATACCAACTACACCACCAAATTTTCTTTGGACTGTACTAACTTCTTTTGTTGAACCTTGTTGGGATAGAACAACCGGTTCTTTAATTTTGACTCCACTATTAACTTTTCTTTTTGAACTTTCTTGGGATGCAACAATATAAGGACCTGCCTTGCAAATTATCACAAACACAAGGTGAATCTCTAAGGATAGAGATTGGAGAGGGAGGAATAAAATTTTGAGAGAGAAGAACTTTTTTAGATTTACTTTTTCATGCCTTCCTCTTAGCCACAGAAGGGAATAAGAGGATAACACAAAACACACTCGTGCGACTCGCACACTTACAACTAATTTATCATCCACATAATCAAAAGAAAAAAACTACCGGGTGCGAATAACAATTGGACAACCCTTAACAACTGCAAACTATAAAATAAAGTTAGGTCCTGAAAAATACACCCTACTCTTCCATATCCTTGACCTCAAAGATTAGCTTTGGAAACTGGTGTGCCATAAAGTCTCAGTCTTCCCATGTTGCATCTTGAGCTGATAAATTCTCCCACTGCACTAGCACTTGAGTAACACTCTGCCTGTTCTTCTTAATCTATCTGCTGGATAGGACCTTCAAGGGAGTAATCTTCATCTCCTTGTCTTTGTTCAAGCTGGGAAGAGTAGTTTGGGGCAGCACTTCATTGCCTAGTTTGTCCTTTAGCTGAGAAACATGAAATGTGGGATGTATCTTGGACTCAGGTGGTAGTTGCAGCTTGTATGCCACCTTACCAATTCTCTCTAACGCCTTGTAAGGACCAAAGAACTTAGCTGTCAGTTTTAGGTTTCTCCTCAGATGTAATGATGTCTGTCTGTAGGGTTGCAGTCTTAAATATACCCAGTCCCCTACTTGAAATTCTCTCTCAATTCTCTTTTTATCAGCTTGTTGTTTAATTATATGCCGAGCCTCCTCAAGATCACCTTTAAGAACTTGTCCCATGAATTGTCTCTGCTTCAAATATTCATCTGCTTCTAGACTAACCCCAGTACAGGAGGAGTCGACACCAAATTGTGGGGGTGCATATCCATACAATCCTTCAAATGGTGTTAGTTTAAGACTGGTGTGGAAGATGGTGTTGAACCACCAATCAGCTATCAATAACCATGACACCCACTTACTAGGTTTGTAACTATTCATACACCTCAAATAGGTTTCAAGGCATGCATTCACCCTCTCAGTTTACCCATCTGTCTGAGGGTGATAGGCAGTACTCAAATGCAATGAGGTACCCATTCTTGTTAAAAGGCATTGCCAGAAATTGCTCAGAAATATACTATCTCTATCAGACACTATGGTTTTAGGTAATCCATGCAATTTAATGACTGAGTCCAGTATTACCTTAGCTACTGATGCTGCTGTATATGGATGACTAAGTGCCAAGAAGTGGTTGTAATTGGTGTATTTGTCCACACCACCAGAATGACCTCTCTCCCTTCAGATTTTGGCAGACCAGAAATAAATTCCATGCTAATGTCAGTCCAAGCTTGTTCAGGTACTGGTAGAGGTTGTAGAAGTCCATCTGGTAGAGTAGTAAACCTCTTATGTTGTTGACATATGTCACACTCCTGCACCATTTGAGTTATGCGAGCTTCATTCCTTTCCAGTAAAAGTAGAGTTTTGCCTTCTGGTAGCTAGCTCTAGAGCCAGAGTGTTCTTCCACTGAAGAGGCATGTACTGTTGTCATAACTTTTTGTCTCAGCCCTCCACAACTCCCAATATAAATTCTGCCTTTGTATCTAATGATACCTTGCTCTAGTGAGAACTCCCCAGCATTATCACTTCCCAACATCAGTTTTGGGAGTAGCTCTTGTGCCCAAGCATCCTCTGAGTAACTTTTTTGTACCTCCTTCAACCATGTTGGCTGGAGTTGAGAAATAGCCTTGCATGATACATCTTCTGGTATTTGAACTCTAGATAGTGCATTTGACACTTTGTTATCACATCCCTTCTTGTACTTAAGTTCATAATTGTAGCCTAGTAGTTTAGCTAACCACTTTTGTTGTAGAAGTGAATGAACCCTCTTCTCCAAGAAGTACTTGATACTTTGGTAATCAGTGTAAATGGTGAATTTATTGTTCATCAGATAAGGCTTTCACTTGTTGATAACCATGACTATAGCCATCATCTCCTTCTCATAAGTTGACATTGATAAGAATCTGGTACTCATTCCTTTGCTGTAGAAAGCAATTGGTCTCTTCTCTTACATCAACACGGCTCCCACTCCCAAGTCACAGGCATCTGTAACTAGATCAAATGGTTTACTAAAATCTGGTAGAATGAGCACTGGTGTAGTATTCATAGCTTCTTTAAGTGACTCAAAAGCCTTGATGGCATTTGAATTCCATTGAAAGTTGTTCTTCTTCAATAGCTCTGTAAGGGGTTTAGCAATAATTCCATAGTTTTGCACAAATTTTCTGTAGTACCCAGTTAACCCTAGAAATCCTCTCAACTCCTTCAGGGTCTTTGGTACTGGCCAGTTCTTCATGCACTCCACCTTAGCTGGGTCAGCAGCAACACCCTCCCCACTGATGATATGACCTAAATATTCAAGTGAGGTCTGACCAAAGAACACTTGCTCATCTTACCAAACAATTTATGCTCTTTAAGTAGCTCCATTGTGAGCTCCAAGTGCTTAGCATGAGTCTCCAAGTCAGGGTTGTAAACTAGGATGTCATCATAGAAAACCAATATGAATTTCCTCAAATGAGGCTTGAAGACATCATTCATTAATGCTTGGAAGATTATTGGGGCATTGGTTAACCCAAATGGCATAACCAAGAACTCATAATGTCCTTCATGAGTCTTGAATGTTGTCTTGTGAGTGTCTGGTGGATGCACTCTGATTTGGTGGTATCCAGCTCTCAAGTCAATTTTGGTGAAGTCCTTGGCCCCATGCATTTCATCAAGTAACTCCTTTATCATTGGAATTGGATACTTGTCCTTGACAGTGAGCTCATTCAGTTTTCTGTAGTCCACACAGAATCTCCAACTCCCATCCTTTTTCTTAACCAACAATATTGGAGATCAGAAAGGGCTGTGACTAGGCATAATGATTCTAGACTTAAGCATTTATTGTACTAGTTGTTCCACCACCTCTTTTCGCACATATGGAATTCTATAAGGCCTTTGGTTTGGAGGTGTAGAAAGTGGTTTAAGGGGTATGTGATGATCATGAGCTCTTTCTGGAGGTAGGCTATTAGGTTCTTGAAAGACTGAACTGTATTTATTTAGAATGGGTTGTAGAGGTTCTTGGGTATTGTCCCGCACCTTGATAGCTGTAAGAGAGAAAAAATTCCCCATGACCCCATGCTTGTTCTTCTTGAAGTATTTATGGAATTCTTTTGGTGTCATCATGGATATTGTTGGAGTCTCAGTACTTCCTTTCAGCATAATCTCCTCATTTCCTCTGTTGAAAGACACAGTCATTCCCTTGAAATCAAACTTGACATGGATGATTCTACTCATACAATTCACACCTAAAACCATATCACCCCCCCCCC
>NC_039366.1:81399945-81401235 GCF_003573695.1 Papaver somniferum
CCCCCCCCGATGCTAATACCCTGACATATACTATCTCTATCAGACACTATGGTTTTAGGTAATCCATGCAATTTAATGACTGAGTCCAGTATTACCTTAGCTACCGATGCTGTTGTATATGGATGACTAAGTGCCAAGAAGTGGTTGTACTTGGTGTATCTGTCCACCACCACCAGAATGACCTCTCTCCGTTCAGATTTTGGCAGACTATAAGTTCCATGCTAATGTCAGTCCAAGCTTGTTCAGGTACTGGTAGAGGTTGTAGAAGTCCATCTGGTAGAGTAGTAAACCTCTTATGTTGTTGACATATGTCACACTCCTGTACCATATGAGTTATGCGAGCTTCATTCCATTCCAGTAAAAGTAGAGTTTTTCCTTCTGGTAGCTAGCTCTAGAGCCAGAGTGTCCTCCCACTGAAGAGGCATGTACTGTTGTCATAACTTTTTATCTCATCCCTCCACAACTCCCAATATAAATTCTGCCTTTTTATCTAATGATACCTTGCTCTAGTGAGAACTCCCCAACATTATCACTTCCTAACATCAGTTTTGGGAGTAACTCTTGTGCCCAAGCATCCTCTGAGTAACTCTCTTGTACCCTCCTTCAACCATGTTGGCTGGGGTTTAGAAATATCCTTGCATGATACATCTTCTGGTATTTGAACTCTAGATAATGCATTTGCCACCTTGTTATCACATCCCTTCTTGTACTTAAGTTCATAATTGTAGCCTAGTAGTTTAGCTAACCACTTTTGTTGTAGAAGTGAATGAACCCTCTGCTCCAAGAAGTACTTGATACTTTGGTGATCAGTGTAAATGGTGAATTTATTTTTCATCAGATAAGGCTTCCGCTTGTTAATAGCCATGACTATAGCCATCATATCCTTCTCATAAGTTGACATTGCTAAGAATCTGATACCCATTCCTTTGTTGTATAAAGCAATTGGTCTCTTCTCTTGCATCAACACAGCTCCCACTCCCAAGTCACAGGCATCTGTAACTAGAACAAATGGTTTACTAAAATCTGGTAGAATGAGCACTGGTGTAGTATTCATAGCTTCTTTAAGTGGCTCAAAAGCCTTGAGGGAATTTGAATTCCATTGGAAGTTGTTCTTCTTCAATAGATCTGTAAGGGGTTTAGCAATAATTCCATAGTTCTGCACAAATTTTCTGCAGTACCCAGTTAACCCTAGAAGTCCTCTCAACTCCTTCAGGGTTTTTGGTACTGGCCAGTTCTTCACGCACTCCACCTTAGCTGGGTCAGCAGCAACACCCCCCCCCCCCCCCCCCC